>NC_140624.1:22909059-23144059 GCF_057382275.1 Copadichromis virginalis
GGAAAACCTATATCTTTCTTTATGACATCATTATGGAAGCTGGTAATAATCTTAAATTACATGGTAGTCAATGTAAAAGAAACATGCTTTTTAAATGTGTGTTTATGAAAAAAAGAACTGAAAAAAAATATAAAATACTCAAGATGTATTAATAATTCAAATTCCAGCAGAAATAGATCTTGAAATGGTGACAGCATGTCAGAGAGGCTGTTCAGGTGGACATTTAACAGTGGTTAGAGCGAATTTTCTTTCACTAACTTCCCTCGCATATTTTATAAATAGAAAAAGCTTAATGTCATTAAATTAATATTGTGTCATCCACAAATATCTGAAAATGTCAAAACAGTTTCAAAAACATAAAAGATTCTGAACTGAAAAATTGTTCTTGGATATAAAACATCAGAACAATGAAAAAAAGTTTGCTATTTTTGTTTGATGGTGACGTAATAGTCCTCAGTCTCAAATTTGGGACTGCTGTGTCTGACATCCTTTTGGAATAAGGCGTAATGGTGCTAATTTACATTCAGTAAACAGTTACACAACCCAGTGCTTTGTGCACACTCTTCTGTTCTGTCTGCATTGCGAGTTTGGTAACCGCTTTCTCTTCTGAAAAGGTCATGTAAGGAAATAGGTCTTGGCTGACCTGAAGGTACAAAAGGAAAATGGATCTTGTGTGAACACGCACACACTGTGGAAGGAGTTTTATTCATTTCCCTCCAAGGTGTGTACGGTGAGAATAATGAAAAATTTAGGACAGTCTGTCTTCAGGTCATTGAGCTGCCTTCGTCAGATGTTTGGTGTTTTCTTTACACACATGCATGCTCTCAATCTGTCACTGGCCTGTATGACAACCTGAAACAGTCCCCAAGCACACTTTTCCAGTTCACAGAATCCACCCTTGCCTCCTTATCGTGTTATGTGTTTTACATATTTGCATACTTGAGTCTTTCCGAAGCAGCTCTGATAGACTCCAAATCACACACTGGGAAAATCGGAACGTCAAGAATAGCAGGATGCCTTAAGGCGTAAGACATCAGATTTAATTATTTTCCTCAACAAAAACCCTGCAGATGCTCTTGAAACACAAAGTGAACCTAATTTAGAGTCCCATATAAACACATTAATAACAATTATGTATTATATGCTCCATATTTTTTATCCAGATCTTCTCTCTGCTCTTTGCAAATAGAATGTTTGAACCACAAGTGTGGGGTGCTTCCACTAATGATATCCCTCAAAATCTAAGAGTCGAAAAAACAACTGGAAAACAGGCACTTTGGGCAGTCTCAATCCTGAGTTTAGGTGAACGAAACTCCAGCAGCACTTTTAGTATACATACAATGTTTATTTGCTCCCTAACAGTCTGCCTTATATGCCAGCCCATAATAGAAAAATGTGAGACAATGTACAGATGTCAGTGCTGCAGTAACAACTTGGGAAATGTGTAACGGCTAAATCAGAGGTGTGGTTACACTTCACTACTTCTTCGAGTCCTCCCGGTTATGTATAGTGACGTTTTCTGTATGTGTGTGCGTGCAGGCCGCAGGGTACTCGAATGATGTCAAAACCTGCGGGTGAGCAGCTCTCCAGTACCACCGTCAGCGAAGCCTCTACTGCCATCACCTCTTCCACTGTGGACACGTCAGCCTCCAAGGTTAGTCTGTGGTTTCAGTCTTTACCTGTATATATGTGTGTTTGTGTGTTAGTTCCACATTTGTCGCTTTCAAACAATGTCCTTTCTTGATTCGTTGTGGACTGGTTTTATGCTATAAAAGGGTGACCATCCAGGCTTTTTGGTCTTTGAGTTTTGTCTCCTACATTTTTGTGCGGTAGTTAGAATATTTTCAAGCAGCAACAGAGAGGATTGCTTTGTGAAATTTTTAGCAATTATGAGGCTTCATGTCTTTGTCCTGTTTTGTGAGAGTTAAAGCATATGAATCAAGTAGTAGTAGGGGTTGCATTGGCAGTACTGGAGTCTTCAGTTAGTTAAGGTTGCTGGTTCGAGCCCCGGCTTGGACAGTCTCGGTCGTTGTGTCCTTGGGCAAGACGCTTCACCCGTTGCCTACTGGTGGTGGTCAGAGGGCCCGGTGGCGCCAGTGTCCGGCAGCCTCGCCTCTGTCAGTGCGCCCCAGGGTGGCTGTGGCTACAATGTAGCTTGCCATCACCAGTGTGTGAATGTGTGTGTGACTGAATGTGTAAAGCGCTTTGGGGTCCTTAGGGACGAGTAAAGCGCTTTACAAATACAGGCCATTTACCATTTTAACATCCACAATCAGTTTTGTGTTAAATGCACTGCACTGAAAAGCCAAGTAGTACGTGAGCCATCAATAAAGGTCTGTTAGCTCTGTAATAAACCTACGATGTTCTCTGCAGCTTGTTAATGAAGAAAATCACTCCATTAATTCACCAGTGCAAAGGCTTAAAATGATCATTAAACAAGAAAAGAAAACGATGCTAATATCTGAATATACCAACAAACACAGGTACAACCACTGAACACAGTGAGGCATGACAAACAGACAGAGATGTCTTTTTAGTCTGTGGTACAGGAGAAATCCATTCTTTAGAATCAGTCAAGAGATGAGCGCTGGTTATCCATGGCTAGCCCCGAGAATGATCACAGCAGCCTGGGCTAGTGGGGGGAAAACATTATTTGTGGCCAGTGACTGACCTGATTAGCAGCAATTTTCAGCTGATTCACAGCAAAACGGAATGATGGATGAGGATGAGAAAATGGAAAGTAAAAGCTTTTTGCAGCTGATCTAACTCTATTATGGCCATGCAGGGATTTAGACCTGAGGTGTAGTTTGAAATGGAGGTAGAGGTTGTAGGTTTGCACCATGATTAAGTGCAAAGTTGTCTGCTGGTTAGCAAGATTAGGTATGTTTCTATGTAACATAGAAGTTGAATGCTAGAATTACACTTAATAAAACTGGATGCAAGGTGCAAAGATGCAAATGTGTTTTGTTCTTCTGTAAATGTGCATATTTAAACATTGAAGTCTATGGAGATGTAATATCAGCCTTCACAACCTTATTTTTATGCTAAAAATTGACTGTGTAGATTCAGACATTTGATTTAGTGAACTCAGTATTACAGCAGGCTTCATTGTGATTAGGATTACTCCTTTTGTAAGTTATTTATGGTATATAGTTGATTCCACATTCCTTCCAGTATATTGTATTACCACTATACTACATCAATGAAAAATAGATTTGGTCTGTTTTCATATCCCCCCTCTTCCCCCTTTTTCTTCTATTGGAGCTTATTTGTTTGTTTTTTTTTGTTTGTTTTTTGGCAACATTTAAACTCCAGGTCTTCAGGTTTAATTTCTAGAATGCACACTAGTATTATTGCACAGTGATCGTATCTATGAAACAAAACTGAATTATGTTTGTAGTGGAGAAAGCACTTTTCTTTTGACTGTTTAACCTTGTTTTTGGTCGTCCTTGGCTCGGGCAATTTGCTTGCAAAATTACAAAATACTTGAAGCAAATCAGCACAGACAGTGCTAATGAATTCCAATTTGATCTTCCAAATGCAGATCTCATGCAGGATACATCCCTTGTCATCTGGTTTAGTACACCATAAAGATGTCCATGCCACTTTTTTCAGTATAAATCTTACACTTGGTTTATACTCACACATGTATGCAGCTCCACGGTGGCGTGAAATCTCATCCTGCCCTATCAACAGGTGCCTCGGGACCAAGATTGAACATGTGTCATTGTGTACGGTACAGAGATGACAGGATATCCATCACAAAGCCCCATCACCATTCCCACACCCAGTGTTTTTCTGGTCTGCAGCTCTCCCAGGTGCTCTGGCTCATCACCCCTGCCACTAAGCAGCCGGGAAATGGCACAGGAGCCTTATTCTTAAAAGAAAAACTCTTAACAAAAGAATCTTTTTCTCAGAGGAAGAATGAGTCATTCCTACCCCCCTTGCTTTGCGCACAATCTTAAAATGAATCTGTATTTTGAGTAAGTCACATCTCTTCCGCCTCTGACAAAACATCAGAGAAGCAGTGAGACGTCCCACTTTCCCCATGAGCTGTGTCTCGCCGTTCTCCTGTAAGCACTTGTGTTTACTGGCTGCATATTTAGTGATATTGTGTTCACAACTAACTTCTTTGGGATTTATCAAAGTCCGTGTCATTTAGACATTTCTGTTGGCTCCCAGTATCCTCTTATGAATTGTTTTGCCTTTATATGCCTCATTAATTCGCTGCCTCACTTTTGAAAGTAACTCTGCTCTTCAGGTGCTTCTTTGAGCATTAAAACCAACACATAATAGAACAGAGAACGCTGCAGAGTAAAGAGCTGTTCTGTTACGGACTAAACACATATTTGAGTTCCTGCATTAAGGGGGAAACAACAAGAAAAAAGGAAAAAGTCAAAGTAATTGGTGGCATGACTATAGTGTTAGCAACACTGATTGTCCTGATTGTAAAATAGATGTAAATTACTTTAGGTAATCTTTAGGTCTTTAGGTTTGACAGGAGAGTTTGGCAGTCACAGATCTGCTTCGACCAAAATGGCTGACTAATGTAGGATAGTTTAGAGGGCTATCACCTGGGAGACATTGTTCAAATTCCATGTGAAGCTAAAAGTCAAGATGATTTATTTTTAGATGAATAGGCGTATGACAGCACTCATTGTGTGGAAGGGTCTTAGAACAGAGAGCTGCATTTTCCAGATTGAAGCTTAGTGCAATTTTAAGAGTATATTTTTAATTTGGGTATAAAGAAAATTCTTGAAATTAGAAAAAATCATTTTATATCTTACTGTGATGGAAGTGCAGCTAACAGACCTGATGATTACATTGAGATGCAGGAAACGCATTATGTCCTCTGAAGCTGAACTATATAGCGTTTGTCAAGCTAATATGTGACTCAAAGGTAAAATTTGTATTTTCATTATGTTTTAATTGCTGCCTAATTTATAAACACAGAGAGATTGGCAACAGATTGCAGGCAGTTTAAGTCAGTCTGTGCCGATGGCTCACAACTTCTCTGCAACGTGTCTCTTTTCAGTAGGGAACTCAACTCAGCTGCTGAAGTGTGTGTGTGTGTGTGTGTGTGTGTGTGTGTGCGTGCGTGCGTGCGTGCGTGCGTGCGTGCGTGCGTGCGTGTGTGTCAAAGGTGTCTCAGTAGCAAGAATCAAAACAAAATTGGACTTCATTTTGGTTCTTGCTTAAGTAATTTATGCAGCTACACTGCAGCCATGGTTAGAAGTATGAGCAGTCATTTTGGAGGCTCTTGAAATGATTGTGCACTATGAGTGTGAAGATGGTGCCTCATCCTCCTCAGAGGACTTGGAGGCTGACATGGAGAATCAGAATCAGAATCAGAATACTTTATTGATCCCTGGGGGAAATTATTTTTTGTTACAGTGCTCCATTTTAAACCAACATTAAGACAAGACAGACAATACGCTAACTAAGAATAGTACAATATATACATATATATACATACATACATACATAAGTCACTTATAAATAAATAGTTGGAAAAGAAACATGTGTAGTTGTAGCAGCAAACAGTGTGTTAAGTGGATGAGTTGTACAGGGAGATGGCCACAGGCAGGAATGATTTCCTGTGTCGTTCAGTGGTGCTTTTCGGTAATCTCAGTCTCTCACTGAACGAGCTCCTGTGACTGACCAACATGTCATGGAGTGGGTGGGAGGTGTTATCCAACATTGTCTTTATCTTGGACAGCATCCGCCTCTCCGACACCACCTTGAGGGAGTCCAGCTCCATCCCCACAACATTGCTGGCCTTACGGATCAGTTTATTAAGTCTGTTGGCATCTGCGACCCTCAGCCTGCTCCCCCAGCATGCAACAGCATAGAGGATCGCACTGGCCACCACAGACTCATAGAAAATCCTCAGCATTTTCTGGCAGATGTTGAAGGACCTCAGTCGCCTCAAAAAATAGAGACGACTCTGGCCCTTCCTGTAAAGTGCTGTGGTGTTTTTAGCCCAGTCCAGTTTATTGTCAATGTGTACTCCAAGGTATTTATAGTCCTCCACAATGTCAACACTGACCCCCTGGATTGAAACAGGGGTCAAGTGTTTCCTGGTCTTCCTGAAGTCCACGATCAGTTCCTTGGTCTTTGCCACGTTGAGCTGCAGATGATTCTGCTCACACCACGTGACAAAGGAGTCGACCACAGCCCGGTACTCTGTCTCATCATCCCTGCTGATGCATCCAACCACCGCAGAGTCATCAGAAAACTTCTGAAGAAGGCCTCAGACCAGCTCTGACTCATCTGAAGGTGAGAGTGGAGAGGAGATGGTTGAAGCAGTGACAGGATGAACTTCTCCATCTCCATATTTTGGTCTCCCACAAACGGAGCCACCAGCTATGCACTGCTGCTGATGGATGAAATCCTCCAGCAAATTGTGGCCATGACAGACATGCATGGGAAACACTCGGTGGCTTATGTGGACACAGAGGAACTGCAGGCTTATATAGAGATGCTTATTTTGGACAGTGTTTACAGGTCATAAAATTAATTAATTTTTTAAAGGTCATCTAAGGGTTAAGTTAGCTCGGCTTGACTCTTGTTTGTTATTCTTTACCACTGATTTGATTCATCGTACTGGTATTGCTCAGGCATCTTTCTAAAGGGAGAAGGAATCACAACCCATGTTTAATTACCTTACCCTCCCAGATATTTCTCATCTGGCTAGGGAATGGAGCCGGTAGCCCTCGGGTCTCAGAGGGACGTCTCTTGGCATTTTGGTTGTCTGATTGTGTACCATTAAAATAGCAAATAGCTGGTTTGACTCTCAGTCACACACCTACAAGACAGAGTGCTACTGTGCAGCAGGGACCACAGTCTGTTCCACAAAATTACATTCGGCCTAAAAATAGACCACTGCATCGTACACACACACACACACACACACACACACACACACACACACACACACACACACACACACACACACACACACACGTGTAACAGAGAAAGAAATATCTCTGAAATACACACAGATATGGGACTAGTGTGAGAGGACTGCGTCATCCTCTGTCAACCAATCCTCTCACTAATTACTGAGTGCATTTGTTTTTGTTTTCCAGCTACTGATGCCTCCCAGTGCTGCTACCAGTCCATTCACACGCTTATGCAGCCGTCATGCCAAATCTTTTATTATGCCAGCAGGGGAGGTGACAGGGTGTACATGTCTTACTTTATGTGTATGTGTATATGTGGTGCCGGGGGAACAGGCCTTCTTCTGAGGATTTGAGAGTAGAGGATGGTCTAATGAGATTTCTTGAATATTTGCACAGTGCACAAGTATGTTATCCAGCAGGCCGGCACAAACAAGAATGTAAGAAAGGTTTGTTTAGCCAAAGAAACTCCAGCACCCAGTATTACTGTATTACTTATTATACTTATTATAGGTCAGGGGGCTGAAATGGCACTGAATACTAACAAAATGTTAAATATGTCTAAGAACTGGCCTGTCAGGTAGGGCTGGGCCATATTATACCGTTCACGGTAATACGATAGGAAAATGAAATATCGCGATAGAATGGGAGTAAAACGCGCATGCGCAGTGCCTTTGTTTTCATACGCACATGGCTGATTGTTGAGTGAAACAGATGAAACAGAATTGGTTTGTAAAAATGGTGCAACTTCAGTGATGTGGAACTGGTTTGGTGTTTGTCCGTCAGATACACAACAAAGCACATTTTTTTGCAGAACATGCAAGCGGCCGTTGTTATTGTCATATTTGTCGGACTAAGATGCTCTTAAATCTGGGAGTAATCTGGGTCCTAAACTCCGTATTCTTCAGGTCAAACAACACTGCAGCATCACTGAGAGTTAAAAACTGTCTAAATTCTTTCATCTTTAATAAAACCATCAGCATTGCTGCTTTACCAGGTGTAACTATAAAGTTTAACTTCCAGGCATCCATGAAAACAAAAGTTATTACATTTAACGGAGTTAGAAGTTAGCAGGAAGCTAGCGGAAGTTAGCTCGCTAGTTTCGCTAGTTACCTAAGCATGATATAAGATAAGATAAGATAAGATAAGATAACCTTTATTAGTCCCACACGTGGGAAATTTGTTTTGTCACAGCAGGAAGTGGACAGTGCAAAAGTTATGAGGCAAAAATTAGAATACAATAAGAATAAATACAGTACACAACTGTACAGAATAGAATAAAATAAAATAAAATACTATATACAGTAGAATAAAATAAAATAAATATACAATAAGATAAAAATAGAATACAAATACAAATACTATATACAACTGAGTAAAAATACAACGATGACAGAAAGGATTATTGCACTTAGTATTATTGCATATGTATGGATGTGTGTGCTTGATCAGTTAAAGTCTTTATTATGGAGTCTGACAGCAGTGGGGAGGAAAGACCTGCGAAATCTCTCCGTCCCACACCGTGGGTGCCGCAGTCTCCCACTGAAGGAGCTGCTCAGTGCTGTCACAGTCTGCTGCATGGGGTGGGAGATGTTGTCCATCAGGGATGACAGCTTAGCCGCCGTTCTCCTGTCACTCACCACCTCCACTGGGTCCAGAGGGCATCCTAGAACAGAGCTGGCATGTTCTGACTGAGAGATTTCTGAAAAAATTCAAACGTACAGCTCTGCTATCACTTCCACCATAAATGAAGACAGGAAACTAAACAGCAGTGACGTTTGTAGGGTTACTGAAGTTGGGCTAGCTGGTATATAATGATGTGCTACGTGATCGCTAGCGACACAGCTATGTTAGCATAACATAAACTGAAGCTGGAGGATGAACGCTAACTTTTTTCCACTCAATAAAAGTTAACGTGAAGGTTCCCGATGGTTAGGGACAAATGCAATCGCATGGCAGGATGCTGTAAATGGACCAAACTTCAGTCAGGAGAACAACTGAGATAATCCATCCACAATACAAGGTTAGTCATTAATATACTGCAACAACATGGGAATAGAGCAGCTGCCAGAGAATTCAACATTAATGAATCAATGGTACAGAAGTGGAGGAAGCAAGAAGAATGAGTTTAATAAAGTTTGATTTATCTGACTGCTTTGTTTCGCTTAATGTGCCTTATAATCCCGTGCATCTTATGGTCCGAAAAATACGTACTGCACACTGCAGTTTAATGTTGCAAAGCACCTCTTTTTAACTTCAGTGGATATTATACATGGTTATGCTCAGGATATGTCAGCCCATTTCTACTGGAAATGCCTTTTGGTTAAACTTTCAGCAAGGAATTAGCATTTGCACTGTTACATTTTTATAAAGCTTTAATGTACATAAAAACCAGCTTCTTGTTTAAGTGAAAATAAATGGAAGGTTGTCTTTTTGCGCTAGTAATGTTGTGGAGTTGTATTTTGTCTCGCATCAATTATATTGTCGGTTATATCGTTATCGCAAATTTTCAAATATATATCGTGATAAATATTTTTGGTAATATCGCCCTGCTCTACTGTCAGAGTATTCCTTACATTAAAATTTACCTGCTTTCAAGGCATTTTTCTTGCCGTTATCTGACATAATGATCTTCTGTCTTCTGTCAAAGTCCTTTCCTGTTTTAACAGTGTTCCCCTCACTTTTAAATACTGCACTACCTTCCAGCACCCCAAATCATCATGGGGTGTATCTGGGATGATCAGGAAGAGGAGTACAGAAGTCTGGTGAGGAACTTTGTCGCATGGAGTCACACAAACCACCTGCAACTCAACACCTCAAAGACTAAGGAACTGGTTGTGGACTTCGGGAGGTCCAGAGAAGGTCCACTGCCGGTTCAGATAGAGGGGGAGGAGGTGGAGGTGGTCAACAAGTACAAGTACCTCGGGCTGTGGGTGGACAATAAACTGGACTGGTCATGCAACACAGAGCACCTGTATAAAAAAGCCCAAAGCCGACTGTACTTCCTCAGGAGGCTGAGGTCTTTTAACATCTGCAGGAAGCTCCTGAGGATGTTTTACCAGTCAGTGGTTGCTGGAGTACTTTTCTATTCTGTGGTGTGCTGGGGGAGCAGCACAGCAAAGAGGGACTCATCCAGGCTGGAGAAACTGATCAGGAAGGCTAGCTCTGTGGTCGGCATGAAGCTGGACACTCTGGTGACAGTGGCAGAGAAAAGGACATTAAAGAAACTGATGGACATTATGGACAATGCTGGGCATCCTCTGCACACGGCCATAAACAATCAGAAGAGTCTGTTCAGTGACAGGTTGCTTCTCCCCAAGACAAGAACTAACAGACTTAAAAACTCCTTTGTCCCACACGCCATCAGACTGTTTAACTCCTCTCTGGAGGGGAGAGGGAGGGGAAACAGGAGGACAAAGGAGGGGGGAACAACTAAGCTGTAGTGCCTCTTCACCTCACTGTACAATACCTTGTGCAATACTTTTTGTAAATAGTCAACAGTGCAATAGACTCAATACTTGAAATGTGCAATTCACTTGTATTTTTATTTTTTATTCCTATTTATTCTATTTATCCCCTTTGTATATTTTATTTATATTTGTCTCTGTATTTATATATGTGTGTGTGTGTGTGTGTGTGTGTGTGTGTGTGTGTGTATATATATATATATAACAATTCTGTAACTGTAACTTCGGTCGTTGCTGTGCTTTTTTTGGAAGTCGAATTTCCCAGAGGAACCCACCCGAGGGATTAATAAAGTTCTATCTTATCTTATCTCTCTTATCTTAAATCTGCAGAATTTAATGTGCTAGTGTCCTGTAATTACTACCTGCACTGCAGCAGCTGAGCCAAAGTTAAAATGTCTTAAGTCAGCACCTCTATTATTATATATCCAAAATATTATTTCAGTTTATTTCATGTATGCTTGATGTTTTCCAGTTAGTAAAACTTTACTAAATATATGTAAATAAAAAAAAAACAAAAATCAAGAAAAAAACAAAATCACACAGTGGAAACATGGAGGTCACCTGGGTCCAAAAGTTTTGCCCATGGCCACCTAAATCTTATTAATCTGCCCCTGGTTTCACCCAGTGGAAGCTGGTATAAAATCTCCTTGGCTCTGAATGAGAATGACAGTTAATAGTAATATATTTACATAAATTAATTAAAAAGAATTTATGCAATAACCTTGGTTTAAAAAAACTTTAATATTGCACCTTCCAGTATTATAACCCAAAATGCAATATTACAGCTGCATAAGTTAGTTATGATATTCAAGGTCATCTTAACCTCCTAGGACCTGGCGTCCACATATATGGACATCACATTTTGGGTTATTTAGTCCAAAATACTCAATTTTGCTCTACAAGGGCCTGATATCCACTTACGAGGACATTATGCTGCTACTGTTCTATCAAAATGTTAAATGAATATCCTCATATGTGGTTCTGATTTGTCTTAGAAACAAAAATAAGGAAAAAAAAAAATCTGGTAATTCTTTGTTTTTACATTCATCGGGTCCCAATCAGCCCAAATATCAAAGAGAAATTAAAAATGCATGCCATGGAAGAGTTCAGGTCTTAGGAGGTTAAAGTAAATGAGGATACAGAGGTTTTACCTTGTTTTAAGGAACTTTAATTTACTCTGGTCATTTTGAAAAAGAATCTTTGGATTTTCTTCCTAAGCCTTACAAAGATAATGCACATCAACACAGTCTTTTAATACTCCCAGTGTTCTTGCAGTCATTCCCTCACTTTTTTTGATGGTAGTCAGTCAGATTCAAAGGTCAGACTTTCCTGTGTCTGGCAGTTGAAATATTGACCTGCAGGTTACAAGCCCACATGCCTAACCTTCTGCCTGCCAGTCTAAAGAGGCTTTGTCAATGTCAGACAAATGTCATAGCAAGAGTGACTGTCACAGAGATCTGGTGGAAAAATTGTCTGTGCTCATATAATGGCTGTAATTATATCACAACTAGGGCAGAAAAAGAAGGGTAGCCGAAAAGAGAAAATCATAGTGTGGGTGAAAGTTTGTTCAGTGATATAAGTAAGATTGAATGGTCTGATGAGACACAGACAGCCTATTTCCAAATATAACCTACTGTAACACAGTAAACTGTCCTGCTTTTTCTTGCTGCCTTTTTGACCACAGTTGTGTTAAGGAGAAGAAATATGCCAAGGTGCCTTTAGTGCAGTCATATAGGTAATTAACCAAGCTAATTTAGCACAGTAGATGAATGGTACCGATGAGCTGCAGCAGCTAAGATACAGCCACTTAAAATGGCCACCTCATCAGCAACAGGGCCATGATGGATCCCTGGTTGAATCCTGACCGACTGCCGAATGATGGGTGATCGTATTGGTATCCCCCGTCTAGGACGCCTGGATGATGCAAGCATGAGTAGTAACGCCCCTAAGCGGCATTTAGGAAAACCAGTAGTAATGGTAAAGCAGCGTGGAGATGCATTCATTTACAGGCTTGCTACACTATATATATATGAGTTTGCATCAAATAAGGCACCGGTTGTGCACACCAAAAAAGCCAGACAGAAATTGATGCTTGCATTCTTGCTGACTTCAAAGCATAAAAACATGATTTCATTGCACTGCTAATGTTCTTATATAAAATGCAAAATTTAAATTTAAATGCGCCCTAATTGGGGATGTGGCACTTTGTTGTGAATATTTCTGATGATTAATAAGGTCAGTGAAATGCTGCTGTAGGAGTGAACTCCATAGCTCAGGCACTGTGCTTAAAACTATTGGTAATTCTCGCCATTTACGTTTTCCCAATAAATTAATGGCTAATGATCACATTCAAGCTTGCTTACTCAAGTTGTCTGCCGCTAAACTTAGTCTGTGTCCAAAGAGCAGCTTTGAAACGCCTTCATAAAACCAGAGAGCACTTAAAAAAAAAAAAAACAAGCTAGGTGAAAGTCTGGGCGCTATTATGTAAAATCTAGAGAAATTATGGATCGCGCAAGACTTTTGCACAATATAAGATTTTAACGTAATCTAAAGAATAAATCAAAATATTAAGTTGCAATTTAAAAGAAAAATTGAAGGACATGCTAATGATTAAACAGAGGTCTGAAGAAAAACGACCCAGCAAGCAATAGGCTAAATGAAAAATTAAGTTCTATCAGTCTCAAAAATAACTTCCACATCTGGTTTGGGATCTACGAGGAAGCTTGTGTGCAAAAAAATGATTTCTTTAGTTCTTTACGAAAGCTGTCAAAAGAATTTGAAGTTCAATTCATTTTTTTCATAGCACCAAATCAAAACGGTGCCTTCAATGAGTTTTATATTATAAGGCAAAGACCCTACAATAATACAGAGAAAATCATCTATAGCTAACTATACAAGTCAAAGTTTTTTTGAAGAAAGCACCATCTCATGGTGACACTGTGCATTTGGGTGAAAGGGGCGTGTTTATAGTGAAAAGTAGATACGTCCCAAGGGAAAGAGGGGGGACACTTAGCGGCTGACATTCAACTGAGGGCTGGCTATCAGTGGCTACCAGATCTCTGACTGAAAGCAGCAATTTTGAGTCCTTTGATGGGAGACTGATGGCGGTCCATAACCATTGTGTCTCTAGGTTTGAGGTCAGCATGCACTATTCCCAGAGAGCTTAGGTGGAACAGTGCATTTGCTAGTTGATGTAAAATTGGCCTCATTTCTCTTATGTAGAGAAGCTGGTTATTTTCCGATCCTTAATGTAGTCAGACAGGCTCTAATCAAGCTGTTCAGAATTTAAGTAGATACGCTTCCCTGTTGTTTATTCCATCATATAATCGAGTCAAAAAATACTTTTGTCTTATTAATGAGAAATAATACATATTCCAAAGAGAAAAAAACACAGGTCTTTCACAATGAACGGCTCATTGGTTTCCATTTCAGAAATTGGAGTGTTTTAAGGTTTAACTGCATACAACATCTGCCAAAAAAAAAAAGCCAACTAAACCCTTTTATGTACGTGTCATATTGAAATAAATTATTTAAGTACAGTCAAAGATCAAAGTAAAAAAAAAAAGTTTGCTCTGTCATCTTGGAGGCTTTCTGAGATTAATAGGAAGCAAGTTTTTCTGCTGCTGAAAACAGATGTTGTTATGTTGCAAACATTGATTAATATTAATAATAATTCAGTATCCAGAATAACAACCCTCAGGTCAGTGGCTCAGAGTTTAATGGCCAGTGAACATTTTTATTGGCTTATGAAAAAAGCTTTTATTCTTATATTTTTAAATGTTAATTTAATTAACACAATATTGTATTTTTTTTCACATTTACTCTGAAAAAATATTACAAAAGCCTTGACATTAATGTGGTCATGGCCCCCTTTAGACTCACCCCTGTTTGCTGCAGTTATCGCTTCCTGTAAAATAGGCTGTCAGCCTTCAGCAAGTGGTTTTACACAGAGAAAAATCTGCAGTAAGGCTCCAGAAGTTGTATTAAAATATACAGATGAACTGTTAACTTAACGCATGTCACATAAAATCTCTCTATATTCTTTCTGTCTTTTACAGGGCTCCCGGTCCAGTGGCAAGGTGCACAGCTTTGGGAAGAGAGAGCAGTCCATCAAGAGGAATCCCAACGTCCCTGTGGTGGTCCGCGGATGGCTGTACAAACAGGTTGGGACACTCGAACGGAAACACCAATTGTAACTTGCATACAGTCACATCAAGACTAATGTTGATAAAGTTTGAACTGGGTTTGCTTGATTTGCTTTTTTTACGCCTGAATAGGACAACTTTGTGATAGTTTAAGATTTAAAAATGAAAATAAATGTGAAAAGTGTACATAATAGTGTAAAAATGTGTTTAGCACATTAGATAATACTTTTGTTCACTTATTTGGCAATTATTATTTTAAAGTAACCAAATACGTTTTATATAAAATGTCTTTCTTTTTTCTTTGAAATCTAAATTCAGCTATAGATATATAGCTTTTAACTTCTACGTCTATAAATATATGAAACATATAGCTTTAAACAGCCTGCAGACATTTAATGAAATACTGTCATGCTGAAAAAAGTTGCAATTAGCCTGATAATAGTAGTTATGGAGCAAATAATTGTCGTATACTTTTAAAGTATTTATGAGACTACTGGTACTGTGCTTTCTTTTAGTCAGCAATCCCTTAATCCAGCATGATTCTCTAACATTTCCTTCAGTAACCCAGTTTGATATTTTTCTTGATTTATTTCCTTTGCTTTGGCAATACTGAACACCTGCTGTTAATCACAGACAGCCTGTTACTAGAGACTACTTGTTTATTTGAAGTTATACTTAAAATATCTGTTGTTGGCATCATCCCACTGGGAGATTCTTGGCCTCCGTACAAGACAAACAGTGAGTGATGTTACTATGAAGCAATATTTTAATGACCACACAAAGAGGCATGCCCACACAGTCACACAGACAGTAGCACACTCGCAACTGTGCACACGATCTATTTACTGCAATTACATTATATTTTAATTAGAAAGAAACCCTTTAAAATGCTCTGGGGTGCATGAATGCACACAATTTGAATCCTATTTTGGTGCACATAAATATAAGCACATTGCTATAAATAATTATACACACTGATGCACAGATGTCCACTATCATGGCCAGACTGACATAATGCAGTTTATGCCTTTCATCCACTCACATGCTTGTATTATATGGTCGTAGCATCATACATCTTCAGCCACTGCTGTATCTGCTCAGCTCTTCAAATGGACCTATTTTCAGCCAAAGGACATAAAAGACAAAATGGGCAGTAAAGCACTCATGGCAGACTCAGTGAGCCAGCGAATGAGGACAAATGATCACTCCCTTCCCCCTCTGTCTTTTCTCTTTTCCTTTGCATGTACCCACCTTACTACTGCATCCTTTCTGCATCCTTATTTCTCAGGCTCTTCCTTCCTTTCTCATTACCTCCTCTCTCTTCTTATTTAAGAGCTCTCTAGTCTTGCTTGTTATCTTCTCCAGTTAGTGGTACTTCTCGTCTTATTATTTATGCATTCTTCACTTAAACTCTTTACCTCTCTTTCTTTTTCAGGACAGCTCTGGGATGCGTCTTTGGAAGAGGAAATGGTTTGTCTTGGCTGATTTCTGTCTGTTTTACTACAAAGGTAAGTCTTTGTGGAATGTTAAGTGAAAGTAGTGTGGGATCTGAATGCCCTGTTGTGCCAATAATATTTGATTTGCCAAGAGAGCTCTATAAACTACAGGTTCGTCTTGCTAGTCAATTTCTTTTTGTTTTATATTTGTTTTTTTAATTATTATTCACATTAATATTAGGGGTGCAACGATACACAAAATTCACGGTTCGGTTCGGTTCGATACTTTGGTGTCACGGTTCGATATTTTTTCGATACAAAAAAATGTTCATGCATTTTTAATTTGTCATTTATTAAAATTATAAATATATATTTTAACTCAAAAGTACAGTTTTTAAATTTAACCCTAACCCTTGTGCGTGTTTTTTATTTTGACAGCGAATGCGCACCTGCGGACCACTTATGTGCAGCCCTGGTTATTTAGCTCGTCATATTGCAGCCACAGAAATTCTTTTGTCCATGAAACCATGAAGCTGCACTTTCTTTTTGCCTTATAGTCTGATTTGTCATAACTTCTCCGTTTTGTGGTAAGCTTTTCTTTGGCTGTCACTTCTTCACCCTGACCTGTCTTATTTGGCTCAGCAGAACTGAAATGCTTTTACACACACTCACATAAGCTCAGCGATTCTCTGCGTGATCAACCTCTCACATGTTTAAGCTGCGGGAGATTTCACCTGTCATGTTTGTATAGTAAGCTAACGATTAATAAGACGATGTCAGAGGAATTGGTGCACAAATTATCATCACTCACAGATCAGTGCTGTCGCTCTCTATACACAGTTCGCACGATTGCAAAGTGAAAGCAAAAAAACAAGCGCAAATTCAAACGCGACTTCAATATGTCACATATTGACAGTGGCTCACCGATGCCAATGACATAATTACCCAGCTACATTTCTGAAAGAATGCAAAAGCATTGACATATATTTTTCCTACAATAGCCCGACGGGCAGGGAAGAGATAGATTTTGGTAGCCCGACTGGAAAGATCGCTAGCTCCGGGACGTCGGGCTAGCGATATTGCAAGCCCTGTATCTGATTGAGGAATCACTCATCTTTGGAAAAGAGAGTTTATTACAGAGAAATGGCTCTTTCCAAAATAAAAGCTATACTATCCGCTTCTTCTGGGCTATATTCTCAGCAGCATATTAAACATATAAGGAGAATCATGTGCTAACAGCTGTCTAAATGACTCGGCTAAAGTTAGTAGCATGCTTGCTTGTTTTTGTCTGCTTCCACTTGTCTTTGCACTAGGATGATGTCAGCGTAAATGTGCAGTCATATTCGTTGTGTTCCCACTAGTGCTTTCAGGTTAATCTCATTGAAATGACCTTAACGCCACAACACGGCAAATCTCCGTTAACGAGCTACCGCCGATCGCTCCGTGCATGGGGCTAGACGGCCAACACGTTAACGAGCTAACTGCGCTAGCACACTAGTTCACACCAATGTAATTGAGCATTGCATGGCACATCCAACATACTGTTTTACTTTAGTCCATGACTTGCTTACCTTCAGGGTCATACGTCACATGAAAACCAAAATAATTCCAAACGCCAGATCTGAATGAGGGTGGGGGAGGTGCCCTGCGCTCTTCCTTCTGACTATGCTGTCTGTGTTGAGCACTCAGTGGATCTGCGCTCGACAGTGCAGCCTAGGCGGAGTAGTCGAACACAGATTCACTGAGCGCTCAACACAGACAGCATCGTCAGAAGGAAAATTGATAAAAGAAATTACAAATGTTGTATTGTTCGATACATATGCGTACCGAACCGAAAGCACTGTATCGAACGGTTCAATATCGATACGAATATCGTTGCACCCCTAATTAATATGTGTTTTGCATAATAATGCCAGAACTGACATTTATGAAGAAAGGAGAAGAGCAAGCCCAAAAATTCCATCCTATCCCAACCCGATGTACTTTGACACTGGGACACAGCCAGCCCAAGCAGGGTGTAAGAAGAAGCAGTTTAAATGAAAAGTTATAATCTGTTAATCCTCAAAAGTTCCTTTTAAGACAAAATAATTGAAACATCATTAAAGGAAATCACACATCATAACTGGCATGCCTCTGCAGCCTTCATGAAGTAGCTTATCTTTGATTCAGTAGCTCGCAGTGTCTCATCCAAACTTTGTAGAACTTGATGCAGACGAGAAAATGGCCATTGCATTAGGCTGTATTATACTCTGCATGTTTCTCTATGGTATTGTTTGAAAAATTAAATGCATAAAATGATACACTTCCGGTGAGGAGAGTTTATTATGAGAGGATGTAAAGATCCACAATCAATGCAAAAGGTTAAAGGACAAAGATCAAAGTAGACTATGACAGTTTTCGGTAAACTGCAGCTGTCAAAGCAGCCAGAAATTCACTTTAGGTGAGCAGTAATCTCTATATCTGTTATGTGGTTCCAACCATTGAACATGTACACACTGCTTACACCGATGCTCTACATCACACACACCATCACAATTGGTCTACCATTCCCTGCTTGTCGCTATCTATCTCTCCACACCATTTTTATCTCCATGGTTATAGCCAAACATTTGGGACACGCTCCTCTGCCTGCTCACCTCGACAGGAGGGTGAAATCAATTCTGTTGTTTTTGTTTTTTCCCTTTTTTCTGTCTTCTCGCTCAGTTCAAAGGTTTCTCCTCCCAACATGAGCACACTTGATCTCTCTCTTCAACACGACTTATCTCCTCCCTTTCCTACCCAAACAGTCAAATACGGCTTTGCTATCTTTGTTTTTTATTAGGACTTTTCTTGTTTTGATGATAAATGTCAGAGCTTTTACAGTAAGTTTTTTTTAATACCAACATTATATTTGCATGAAAATACTGACTCCTTAAAACAACATTACGCAATTAAATGTATATATAAAAATGAATTAACAGTTGCTGAAAATGATTCTCACATCTTTTCTTTGTCATTTTCTTTCTGGGTTTTGATCTGATGGTTATGGGAAAACAAGAATTTGAAAATGCCAAACTGAGTTCTAGAAATTCAGATTATAATTAGAATAAAATAAAATATTAAAACTTCTCAGTATTTTTAACCCTTACCCATCTATGGAAGCCGACTTTACTTTAATAGACTTGTTGCTGCTTACATGAAAAGAAAAGAAAATAGTGGTATTTGTGGGAACAACCTATGAACAACTCTTACTAGACTGAAATGCACAATTTTATTCAGACCCATCTGAGAGTGCAGAAAATCCAGAATCAGTAAGTCTTATGTTTGCACCTGCATGGCCTTTGTCCTTCTTTAATATTGGAGTAAGCTGATGGCACTTGGGATGAAAGACTGGCTGCAGCAAACTGAATCTAGTGATTGCACATCAGTCTCTGGAGGGCTTTGCTGTCACTAAAAATGTGCTCTCCAATAAAGTTCTCAGATTAGAGATGATTATTTAGTTGGTATTGTGCTTTTGCGTTTCCAGCAGTTTTATTGTGTGAGCTGCGTTTGCATTTTGTAAGTAGTCCTTCATGGGAGCAATCTACACACGCATGGTGCTGAGAGCTTCGAAATTTATGCACACTCACACACAAGATAATATTTGTACGCGCTGTTTTCACAAATGACTGTGACTGTGTGCAGGGATCATTGATGAACGAGGCCCCTTTGTTTCTTCCTCTTTTTTCCCCTCATATGTCTTCTGTGGTCTGTTTTCAGTCAAGTCAGTTTTATTTTTAAAGCCCAATATCGCAACTCAAATTTGACTCAAGGGGCTGTACACTGTATGTCATACCCCGCAAAGTGTGTGAGACAGACGTGGCAGAGCAGATAAAAAAGACCCCACTATCTTGCCCACCATTTAGGGAATGTCCCCTTCAAAGGTCCTTGAATTATTTTTAACCAATTACTCCTTTAGCTACAGCGCCGTCTTATCACCTCTCAGCCAAACCGCCCACATACGCAGTTGCTGCATGCACACGCACACATTTTCATGCTATTGCTAAATTTTACGATGTGGTAATCGTCGCACATGGAGACACTGTCCTTACCATACACATTCTAGCATGCTATTACAATATTCAGTGGAAAACAAATATGTGATGAATTTTTGTTTATAAAACACTGCGAAGTGTTTTTGGAGACTTTTTTTTTCTTTGAAGGGTAAAAGTTGAAGACCGTATTGCATCAGTGATGGTTCTTACAAAGGACAGATCTGTGTGTGTGTGTGTGCATGTGCATGTGCTGACTGTGATCTCAACGTGTAAACTGGACGAGGCAGAGGCTGAGGACAGGCGGCCGGCTGCCAGCTGGAGCAGAGGAGCTTTAACTCTGTGACACTGGCATGCCAGAGTGGTCATTTACTGTTTGGCATACACTGTGGTATGAGTGATGTCATACGAGTTCGTGTTTGTCAGTGTTGTGATACTGGTGGCTGGCAGTGAGGAAATTAGTGGGCTGATGAGTGATATTTATTCTGTCGCTCCTTCCTGTCCTCTATATCTCTTGCCTGTCTTTTTTCCCCCTCCACCTTACCCCGCTGACCTCCCCTCTCTCGTTCTTCTCTCTCTCTTTCTCGCTCTATCTCCAGACAGCAGAGAGGAGTCAGTCCTGGGCAGTATTCCTCTGCCCAGCTATGTCATTTCACCAGTGGGACTTGAGGATCACATCAACCGCAAGTATGCCTTTAAGGTACGCCTCTTTTTGTTATACAGAGTTTTTATCCGATTTTGATTGATGTTTATCTTTTTTCTGTCTTATAGTTGCACTTTTTCTTGGTTCTTGGTTAAAAACAAAACTTGGAATGATTCCCTCTGGGTGTTTCTCATATACTGATGTCCTGTTAGCCAATTAAACCACCAGAACCATCTGAACATTAAAATTTAAGGTGTGTCGGGAAGATAAATTTATTAGACTGTAATATTTTTTCAGCTCTGCCGTGACAGTGTTAAACATGGCCACAAATTGAAAGAGGCATCATGTATAAGGTATTCCAGCTTTAGAAGACATAGATAATGGGTTTTATTCCCACAGGAGCCACTTGAGATAAAACAACCCCTGCTATTTAAAGCACTTTCCAAGAAGTGGTCTATATCATCACCGAGAGCAGTTTGAAATAACAACACAAAAACTGCTTTACTGCAGAAGGCCTGTGTAACACCTGCTGTATGAAAACATACAACATAACTTTATAAACATATTTATTCATATGTTTGTGATCTATGTGTGCAGACACTGTTTTTTTTGTCTGATTGTAAACTTCATAGCAGTAACACGTCTTTGGGTTGAAAACAGAAAGTCAGAGTTTAAATTTGTGTACAGTTAAAATGTTTATTAGATTTTAAATCATGACCTTCTCAAATTGAAATGAAATGAAAATGAAATACAATTCTGTCTCTTTCACAGACTGTTATCTTCCTACAGTAATAACCTGCTAGTGAAGCCACCACTCAGCTTCATTGTGCAGCACTTACCAGCTGTTGTAGTAATGTCTATTACCACTGATTGTCTGTCTTTATTGAGACAGACAAGCATGTCTGGAATGGCATGAAGCTTTTCTGTTCCCCAAGGCACAAGTTTCTGAGTTAAACCCAACATGTGTAAAATTAAGAGGCTGGATTACTGTACAGCACGCACTGTCCTATACTGCAGGAGGGATTTCCGCACATTTGCAAGAAGATACAGTATATGCACAGGGTTTTTATTTGCTTTTTGTGAACATGGTTAATTGAACTTTTGGTTTATTCTGGGAAGGAACATGTTTTCTTGTCTGTTAAAGACACATTCCTGTGACCAGAGATTAGCAAAAGATCCATAAATTGTTCTTTAGCGAGATATATTTTTAGTCTTTATGCATTGAAATATAGTCATTGAGGTGGCTAATGGTCCATTTTATAATTTGTAAACTGGACTGAAGTTAAGCACCTTCTAGTTGAATTGACAGCTGGATTGAATCCTACTGAATGTAATTTACCCCCCCCCCCCCCCAAAAAATAAATAAATTAATTAATTAATTAATAAATAATAAATAAAATTAAATAAATCATGCATGATTTAAATTTGGCAGATTTCGTCTTTCCTCTTTGAGTAAATCTGCATCTCTTCCGGTTTGGCTGCAGTATGAAGATGCTCTGAAGGTTTTTTTGTTTTATTTTGGCTTTTTTTACACGATGATCTTGAACTTGTGTGGAGATCAAACATAATTTTCTCTGTCAAATGAATGAAACAGATGCAGCTCAAATGAAGGACCATTGCAGTTGAAAAGAGTTGGAGACCAAACAGGAGGTTTTCTCTGGAAAGCACCACAGTGTCCAAGCCCAGAGGCTGTGTATAAGCGCAGACGTTTTGCTTTCTCGCACATTCAAGAGGTTGCGCACCATGAATTTATCCCCTAGGGTCAGACTGTCAGTGCCGAGCTCTGCAAAGACCGAGGGAGGATGTTTGCTGCTGAAATGATGCCACACACTGTTGTGCGCTGTTTCACAGCAGTGCCTAAAACCATGTGAGTTTTTTGGCTTTTTCAACACAGTCTTTGCTGACCACCTGCATCGTTTGCTAGATTTGGCTCCCTGCACCTGTGCCCTCTTTCTCCAAATAAAGTTGAAGTTAAATTTCATTCTGACAAAGTAGAGGAGCCTACATTGCAGATTTTCAAGCTCAGATGTTCAGAGCAGGACATCCCAGGAACAATCTAAAAATGGCATTTCTGGAAGCAACGTTAGGCGCACATGGAGATGAACTCGGAAACAAGACTGCAAAGTTTGAATCAACATTTTTGTTTTATTTTTTATTTTTTATTTAACGAATAGATTCATAAAACGTATGATTGCATTGCACATGCTAAAGCTCTGACAGACTAGATGAATAAAGATGTTTACGATACTTTATCCCAAAAGTTTACTGTACTGGAATTTACTATAGCACTGCAGCTTAAAAACATTAAAAACAACATAGCCTGATAAAAATAAATACAATATCACAAAACAAAATAGTCCCAAAATGTAAAAGGTTACACAAAAAGAAATCAATAAAAACAGAAAATGGAAACAAGAGAAGAGTTCAGTAGATCCAAACCTAAATATAATACACTGAGGAAAGATTTTCTGCATTTGTCCTTGTGATAGAAGAGCCCAAACAGATGTAAGACAAAGTGCTCCACTGCCCGTCCAGTAGGCAGTGGGCAGAACAAGTCACCTGTTATTTATCCGAAGGCATTCACTGTAGTCAGTCGTTTTGGAGGAATCCAAACATACCCTGTCTCACCTTAACCAACAGGTGGTGTAGTGGGGGGATAAACCCAGTAAAACCACATTTTACTGTAACTTTTTCTCCATCTTTACAATATTTTCTTGACAAACTGAATCAGTGCATAAGTTAGATGTTAAAAATACATATCAGGAGCCATTTAGTCATTTTGTTTCTCTGCAATTTAAATGTTTTAGACATGCCATAAGGTGTGAAAAAACAGTTTCTCAGGGACACTTGCTAATTGTAATGCACCGTTGCTCATTCTGACGTTATTATCAGAATTTAGGATTCTGTAGAACATATAATTTGCTTCCCCGTGACAGTTATTTCAGCAAACCTAGATTTTAGATGCCAAAGTGAATATTTTTAATAAAACAGGCTCTTGTGTCTGTCTGTTGACATCAGTGATACCGTAACCATTTCACACTTTGCCTCTCAAACAGTGAAAGGTACAGAGTAATAATTATATAGTTAAATAATAATCAATAATAATATATTTAAAACCAAGAAGTCAGTAGTGAGCAAAAACAAAAAGCATATAAAGTACATTGCAGGGTTCTTAATCACCAGAAACGATTAAGATAGGTAGCTAATATGGATTTACATGAAAATGTGTTAAGTTTGTGGTTCGATGCTTTCTCGGGATTATTTTCTGGTTGCCTTGAAATAAAATATTACTTGATACTACTTACTTACAACCTACTGTCTAAAATGAACAAAAATATTGGCTTATATGTCGTCCTTTTAAACACCAAATATCTGTCCTGATATTGGTCTTAAAACTCCCTTATCAGTTTGGCTCACAGATGAAATATTTTTACCGTGATCTGGAAACCCTAAAGGAAGCCGTGAAGTTCTCCTGCTTTTTTATTTATTCATGATGTTTTCAGCAACCTTAAATCGGCTTATAATATTCTAGTGATGATTTCCAATAGTTCCTTGATGCAGTGATGTGGAAGTGCACCCCAGGTACAGTGTGACGTCACTCTGGCGTATATACAGTTATTCACCCTTTTGAAAACATTGAACTATGCACATAACTTGTTCTGGATGCTGATGAGGTTAAACCGAAGCACTGATACTCAACCTGGTAATAAGTTGGTCTTTAGCACCACTGTTAGTATGTGCGGTCATATGCAGAGTGCCCCACTTCATTAAACACTGCATGCATCACAACATCAAAACAACAACTTTAAAGCAAAAAGAAGACCGCTACCTTCCTGTGCTAGATAATGGTGGGTATTTGATTTGGACTACAGTTTTTGAACTACTACGGTGCTGACTACTAAATCAACGTATACCCATTGGGACTGCACAAATTGTGCCTTCGGGTTCCCACGACAAGTTCCCACCCTACTTTACCCTCCTTCCCCTATTCACTGAATGCTCTTCCCTCTCTTGTTCCCATTGGCTGGCTGCCTGACTGGGACTTCCCTCCCGCCCTGAGAGTGTCGCACCATCCAGTGACAGTCCTCCCATAAATAGGTACTCTATGCTCTCATGTTCTCTCACTTTGCCAGATGTAAGCCTTATATATCCATGTTGTCTGCCTTTGGTGTGGCCTTTTGATTCAGACTGGACAGAATATACAGCAACCTTGTATATTCTTTTGATTTCTGATGCATGTCTTGGTAGTAACATCTTCTTTTGGCTGAAGTTGTTGTTGTCTTTTTCATTTTTTTTCCATCAGTGTTCTCTTATTTAAATTCCCCTCTGTTGTTTTTCCTGTTTCACTTTCGCCTACTTCTTATCGCAGTGTGAATCTTTGTATTTGCCTTATCTGGTTTTGAGCTTATCATTCATCTTTGCGCCCTTCTTGCTTTCTGCCCCATCTGTTACATCGACTGTACCAGCATGCAATCTTTTTTGATAGCAAGGAGAAAAGCTTTATTTGGAAGTCATGTCACCTCAAGTTGCTGTTCCAGTGAGAAAGCGTGGAAAAAGTCATTTTAAAAAGCTGCAAGAAATCTCTTGCTTTAGATGCAGTTTATGTAACCCCTCAGTCACCTAAACGTTACATTTTTTTCTCTCTTCTCTTTAAAACAGCTGCTGTTTAGGGAATCTTTAAAGTAAAGAATAATGTAATAATTTGGCATGCTGCTTGCAGAAACAGTGACATTTCTGAGCCACCACAAGTTCTTGTTTTTTCATTTGGATTTTTTTTTTTGTGTAGATTCAATTTCTGCTGTAGCAAGTTTTGCAGAATGTGCCTTATCAGGAGCTTTGTGGTGCTCTGGCTGATGCTGAGGCTTATCTTTATGAGCACAATGACTCTCTAAATAGTGCCAGAGAGAGACAAAGAGAGGGTGCATGTGTGCGTGCTTTTGGGGTTTGTTTGTTTTTGTTTTTTTGTGAGGGCTGTCCACAGGAATGGGGCAGGCACTATTGTAAGCTTATGTTAGTGCAAGTGGTAAGTGATATTTTCAAGCTGAAGGAGAGAGAAAACAGGAAGGGATAGGAAATGTTTCAAACTGGAAACTATAATAAAGAGAGGAAAGGAATGGATAAGATATGGAGAGGAAGGAAGTGATAGCAGCTATTGGTGGCTGTGAATTGGAAGCAGAAACAAGTAGTGAGAAAATGGTGCTTTATTTATTTAATTTTTAAAAAAATTAATAAAGCACAATTGAACAACATAGTGAAGGAAACAAATTGCCAGAAACACCCTAAACTGAAACCAACTCTCACACAGACACAAACAACAGAGAGGAAAAAGAGGCTGAGCTGTGTATGAACTCGGTGTGTAGGCGTATCGGTCATGCTCTCAGTGCTGAATGACCCACTCAGCATTCCCGTTAAAGCCAGAGACTCCCAGTGTTAATTTAGACTGCTGGGGATGTGTGTTGCATTGTGTCATTATTTGTCATCAGTACTGATGTATCAATAAATGAGGAAAAATTTGAGGCTGGCGATTTGAGACGGGAGTTCTCTCTCCTTTTAAATGTGTACGGTCAGGTAGAAGTTGTGCGCAGAGGATCCACAAAATTAAACCTTTTTAGTTTCTATCATTTATGTTAGAGTCTGAATTTGCTTTCTCCAACATAGTGCCATACAAATGTGTGCCTAAACCTCTGGTCTGCATCTGTGCTCTCTGCATTCCTGCACGTGGCTAAACATCTGACTAGTAGCACAGCCCCCTCTCTCTCATCAAGCAGCCTGTCCCATTGTAGCTGTAAGAGGCCATCTGTCAGAGTGCTGACGGTGAGTGAACAGGCGTGTTTTGACAGCTGCTTCCTGAGGATGCTGTGTTGCTTTCATCAAGATATTTAGCATGTTCTTTGGACATATCTAGAGTTCACATTTATGATGAGTAGTTGTTAAGTAGTTTCCCTGACTGTTTCCTGGCCCCTGAAATGCCTTAACACATCTCCAGTCCTGACAGTGAAAGGCCAGCTGAGCCCTTCACAGTTTACATCTGTGGTTTTCTTCTGGGTAACATCATGGCAAACCTACATATTTTTTTAACCAAACACCGCAGCAAACAAGTGCAAAGGCATCTTTAAAACAAGCAAACCTAATTTGAAATGTTATAAAAAGCTTGATAAAAGCAAAAACATTGCTTGATTAAAATTTGTCTGGGCCACTTCCAGGACTCCTGCTAAGTTTGGATCACTTTGTTAAAGTGTTGTTTAAACCACTTGCAGATACACATTTTCAGTTTCACTTTGGACATGAACCTTATGCAGAGAGAAAACATTGACTTCTGTGTTAAAGGGACTTTTACTTTTATGCCAAGAATATCAAATGTAGTCGGACCTGAGGCCCTGCTAAGGTAAGATCCAGAGGCCAGGGTAGAAGTGTGAACAGAAGCATGCTCTTTTTTTTTTTTCTCCCACCTTCCACCACTTCTTTGTTGAGTCGTGTGTAGTTACTGTAATGCCCTGAGGAATATGAAGGTTCATCAAACCAAGTGTCCCGTCATACTGAAAAGGCAAAATCCTTTTGGCTGAACCAATACACCATATAGTTACTCTCCATAGTTGGCACCATGAGCCTCTCCACCCCTTTTGTTGAATAGAGGAAATCTAGCAGCCATTTCGGATTCATGAGTTCAAGTGGTCACAGCCACACTTCCAAGGAGCAATCTAAAAATAGTTGGAGCACTAGAAGCTGTGAAGAGACACACAATGACCTTAAAAGAAAAATATTTTCAATCTGGTGTGCTTTTTATTTTTTAATGAGTAGAGACATGAAAAATTTTGATGGCACATTTTAAATGAATGATGTGACCTGTGGTGAAAGGGTGGCAGGATTCTTTTTGTAGTCTGCATCTTGTTGATCGTTGATATACTATTTGATCTCAGAAATGTCAGTGACATACAAAAACATTACCATTCAAAGAGTAATGGATAATATTATTTTTTATTTTAGCTTTTTGAGACTTTTGAGTCTTGTTATGATAGGACACGATAGCTGTCCTAGATGATCCAGTCTGGGGAAATCATAGTATTTTTTGGACCATAAGGCGCACCATATTATAAGGTGCACTGCTGATGAACGGGTCTGTTTTCATACATAAGGCGCACCAGATTATAAGGCGCATTAAGCGAAACAAAACAGTCAGATAAGTCAAACGTTACTCAACTCATTCTTCTTGCTTCCTCCACTTCCGTACCATTGATTCATTAATGTTGAATTCTCTTGCAGCTGCTCTATTCCAAT
Source organism: Copadichromis virginalis (assembly GCF_057382275.1). Taxonomy (NCBI): domain Eukaryota; kingdom Metazoa; phylum Chordata; class Actinopteri; order Cichliformes; family Cichlidae; genus Copadichromis; species Copadichromis virginalis. Next base: position 22,936,938 of record NC_140624.1, read on the forward strand.
GTTGTTGCAGTACTTTAATTAATAACCTCGTATCGTGGATGGATTATCTCAGTTGTTCTCCTGACTGAAGTTTGGTCCATTTACAGCATCCTGCCATGCGATTGCATTTGTCCCTAACCATCGGGAACCCTCACGTTAACTTTTATTGAGTGGATAAAAGTTAGCGTTCATCCTCCAGCTTCAGTTTATGTTATGCTAACATAGCTGTTCGCTAGTGATCACGTATCACATCATTATGTACCAGATAGCCCAACTTCAATAACCCTACAAACATCACTGCTGTTTAGTTTCCCGTCTTCATTTATGTTGGAAGTGACAGCAGAGCTGTACGTTTTAATCTTTTCAGAAATCTCTCAGTCAGAACATGCTATATCATGTTTAGGTGGAAACTAGTGCGCTAACTTCCTGCTAACTTCTAACTCGGTTAAATTTAATAAATCCTGTTTTCATGGATACCTGGATGTTAAACTTAATTGTTACACCTGGTAAAGCAGCAACACTGATCATTTTATTAAAGATGAAAGAATTTAGACAGTTTTTAACTCTCAGTGACGCCGCAGTGTTCGTTTGACTTAGGGACCTGAAACAGAATTTGAAACCGGATTACTCCGCGAGGCTCCTGACTACGGTAGCCTTACTGCTCCGACAATCCATCAAGCAGTGCGGCTTCATAGCTTGCCAAAGTCATACTAAAGCATTTTTGACAGACTTTTGAGTGCCGTGTACAACATAAAATCCGTTCCAGGTCAGTAAGCACAACCAGAATCCATACATAAGGTGCACCGAATTATAACGTGCACGGTCGATTTTTAAAGGATTAATTAAAGGATTTTAAGTGCGCCTTATAGTGCGGAAAATAGTACTTTTTTTTTTTAGTCCTTGTCACAATGAGAAAAAGTCACCCACAAAATCATCTATCACATGTTTTACTTAATTGATCATCCCATATGTCAAAGGATAATATGTATTAGCTCAGCAACCATAATCTGTAACCTTCATGATGAGGGCATTATCAGCCTCTCACCTCCATACAGTCCAAATAAGGTTTCCTCAATGCGTAGCCCATCCATACCCCTCCCTTGTTTCCATTTGCCTAAAGCTCATGAAAGTGTTTGCTTAGCTGCCAGGTTATTGATTCCTGTGTGCATCAGGTGTGGAATGCGGTTACCTCCCCGATCTTCAAATATGTAGCAGCATCAGGGTCAAGCCCACACTTTAGCATAGTGACTAGAATTATATTCCAAGTTATTTTTGTCGTGCTTCGCTGCAGCCGCCGAAATGAGCTTGTTTAAGCTGGAGTGCAGAGGGGAGGTGAGTTCACATGTTGTGCGTCTGTTTGTGTGCGTCTGTTTGCCAGGGTTTATTTAGAGTTTATATTAACAGGGATATAACAGCAGGACTGACAGTCTGTTTTATTCATGAGCGTGTTAAGTGTGTACATTAAACAGCCAGCGTGGGAGCGATGCTTTGTGTGTTCCCGACTGTCACGCTGTAATACAAGAATGCAAGAATTACATTCATTTTATCACATTATAAACAGAGTAAGAAAATCTCTGAGAAATTCTGTGGATCCCACAGCAACACACCGTACACACTGCTCTATCCTGCCTTCATTATTCAGACAGTGGATTGGGACAGGGAGGACTGGCTAATTACTTTAAATTAAAATGCATCTGTTGTTGAGTGGGTGCTCTCATTTGTCTTCCAGTCCCAACTACTGAAACACTGCAGGAAGGAAAGGGAAAAGTAGGACATTTATAGAGCTGTGCTCAATGGAGTGCAGCTCACTTAAAAGGAGCTCTAATAACCCCACATTTACACAGAGATCTTTATTGAGCATACTAAACACTTAGACTTCTTTAATTAAAAACTGCCTTACTGATACACTGTTCATTGAATTTAAGGCCGGTCTGTTTCTTTGATGCTATATTATCCCATTGCTGACGATTGCTGGCAAATTACAGTATCAGTGACATAATGTTTAGTTATTTAGCAAAAATATCCTGTGAGTGTGTATTATAGATGAATTATCAAACAGTACTTGGCTTAAGCATTTCTAGTCTTTCCTTGGGTTTCATAGTTCAGCAAAACTTTGGGATTTGGCAGGAGAGGCAGAGATGCTAACTTCCATTCTGATGGTATTCTCAGTAGACCTCAGTGCAGTGCAGCCAAGAACATGTTGATTTTTGAGTAAAGAAAAAAAAATCATTTTTACTTTGACTAAAAAAAAAAATCCTCCCTTTTATGCACTTACTGTGGTAGTACTGGTATTACTGCTGTCTCCTCCTACACAAACAGATAGACCTGCTGAACATAACTATTCTGCATGTGTTTTCTAGGGCGCAGTAAAGGGGAAATGTAGGCGATATCTGCAGACAAATTATTTAGAGATGCATTAAATGATTTTAGGGCTATTTGGGGAAGTGGAGCAAGCTGAGATATCACCAAGTTTGGAGTTACTATAGTGTAGGTTGAGGCACGGAGCAGCACTCATGCTTACAGCTGTGCGTTTAGCTGCTTTTTTTTTTTTAACGAGTCCAATTATTCATTCACCTTTGGTTCTATTTCTGTCCTGTGTAATTTTTGAGAGAAATATCAAACTCTCTAGCTGTTAAATGCTCACCTACATTTGAACAGCTGCAGACTTCACTGTTTGGTCTTTAGACTGAAGCTACATTAATCTAATCTAATAATTAAGTGAATGTGAACTAATATCCTTTTAAATTTTAAAGGTATATAAAGATATATTCATTTTAAATTTGTCAGTGCTAAATATAATAACTCAGTAGACAACTGCTTTTTCTTTGCAGAACACTGTGATTTATGGACCTGTCTTGTCAAGCACCTTATAAAAGCTGTTGTATTTTTACTGTTGTGGAAAAGGAAGTAGGAAGAAAAAAAAGGTTCAAATGGGGACAGGTTCATGAAGAAAATTTGGGGTTAGGGATCTTTGCCCTGACACTAACTTTTTGTTTTTTTTGTGTTCCATCATAGCACAGTATCTTTCCTCTCATTGCTTGAAGGTTGTGCCTTTGTGGGTTGTAACTGGCTGGCGTTATTGTCTCTGTATTTCTGCTGTGTGATTTCCTTCATTCGCTCTTTCTGTACTGGTCAGTGCTTATGTTGCCCTTGATGTTGTTTCTCTTGTTGGACAGCATGATATCCCCCTGTCTCTCGGACTTGAAACCCATCTGGCGCTCTGTCTCTCAAGTAATGTCTGTGCCCCTCTGACCACTACTTGACCCAGCCTCCTTTCTCTTCCTACAGGCTAGCCACACTGGTATGCGCTCGTACATTTACAAGCAGACCTCTGTGATTGGCTCGCAGGCGGAGCACACTGGGATGCGAACCTATTACTTCAGTGCCGACACCCAAGAAGACATGAACACCTGGCTTAGGGCCATGAACCAGGCCACGCTGATGCAGAACCACAGCGATGCAATGATCAGGTCATTATTAACATTATTCATCTCATTTTTTTTCTTTTCCCAGATGAATACAGTCCTATAGTTTAAATAGGAATGTTGTCATTCGCAATTTGAGACATGCTGTTTTTGCACTGTGTTGTCTTTTATCATACTTAAAGATTCACAGAATAATTTAAAAAATGTCCTGCTCCACTCCTGCTTCTCCAAAATATGATGAATTTGTTTGTAATATTAGTATCATTCAAAAAATACATTCTGATTGCTGATGTGGGTGCTTTTTTTTTTTTTTTTAACAAACAGCAGCTTCCTTCATGAATTATTAATATGTTTACGAGGGGCAGAGATCAAATAAGTCCATCATTCACAAGCAACCTCAGATACCCGCTGCTGGCACCTCTTTATTTTCATTATCTTGTATTTTACTTTGGGGGCAGTCCCACAAGACTACACTAGTTGTTTGTGAATAACAGAAGGGAAACGTAGCTGAAGACAGCTTCCAGATGGGAATTTCTTTAACCTCTTTTTCACCCATTTCCAGTGTTTTTAGAAGCTAAACTAAAAGTACTGTGACTGCATGCTTAAAGTACTTTTTAAAGGCTTTCATCTGCAGTATGCAAAAAAATTATTTTCATTGCAAATGGATGGAATGCACAGCTAGCAACACTATATTTAGCACAGTCCACAGTAATGAGGAGAAACAACTCACTGTAGTGCTACTGTAATTCATTCTGATATGTTTAGATGTGAGCCATTGACGGGGACAGTATCACCTGGGCTTGTCTGAACACCTCTTTAAAACTAAACTAACTATGACTTGGTGTGCCGGAGACTGGCCTATTTCTTCTGGCTGAGTGCTTTGTTTACATGGGATTTCATTAATGTGGTTGAAATAGAGATATGGTTACCAGGCTTTGAGTGTCATCTGTTTGCTTTGTGACTTCTTTGGTCTTTGCCTGCTCATAAAGCTAAGGATTCTGAGGAAAAGTTTCCCTTTCATGTGGTAGTCACCATCTAGTACAAATTGAGTTCACTACAACAGAAAAGAAGATTAAAATGCTAGAACTCTGGCTTATAACGTGTACGGGGTATCCGTGAAATGAAACGAAACAGACTTGGTTGTTATTGAGGAGGAGCCACTGCAGTCCTTCGAAAAGCCTGAGGAACAAAACTGCTATCCGAATTACAGATATTGTTAATTACATTGTTAAGGGTATAAGAGTGTAAAATGACAGCATTCATTGATTTTTGCCATCTCCACTCTCCACAGACCAGCTGATAAGTTGTCGCAGCAGGCTGTCCCACAGACAAACCATATAAGCCACCACAAGACCAAGACTTTCGATTCTGAGACAACAAGACAGATGATTCATGAGGTTCTCCTGGAGCCCATACACCGTGACGCAGAGGCAAAAGACTCTCCTGCCACCATCATGTTGGATCCCCCCATAGGAAGCACTGGCCTAGAAATGGACACGCACACTTCCCTCCCATCTAATCCCGCACCCTCTGCCGTACCACAGCCAGATCACATTTCGGCTTCAGCGCCTGTGTCCAGGGTGCCGTCCCGTGCTCCGTCACGAGCCGCTTCGACTTTGCCCTCCAGCATTTGCACAAGAAATGGCCTGGTCTCCACACCCAGCCCCATACTGGAACCCAACGGCATCGCAGCAGGGACGTATCAAAGGGCCCCAGAGCCACCTGCTAATAACACACAAAAGCACGCTCAGAGGAGAAGTACCCTTGAGCAGGTGGAGCAGTGGGTCAAAGTACAGAAGGCTGAGTACAAAGGGTAGGTCATTGCAATATACAAAAATGTTTTTTTTTCTTTCCAAACAAAGTTACAAAGTGCTTCACAGAACAAGATGGGAAACAAACAACAAATAAAAAATTTAAGAACAGATAAAAGTGAAACTTTATAAGGTATCAGAATGCTGGCAGCACAAGGAGATGAAAGTGAGAGATAAAGCCAATTTAAAAAACAAACAAAAAAAACAGGTGAATTAGCAACAGATATGAAAAATTAAAGTACATTAAAAATTATCACTAGGAGAAGATGATAAAACAGCTATGAAGGTGAAAGTGGAGGCACAGAAAAAGCCTGCTTATGAAGAATATGTCTTTAAGAGGGATTTAAAAGACGATAGTGAGCTCCCCTTGAAACCGTCTCCTCAGATTGTTCCAAAGAGTGGGTGTCCTGATCGAAAAAGTCTGATTACCCTTGGTGCTCAGCCAAGGTTGTGTGATGGGCAGCAGAGCTTTAGGTAAGGGCTTAAGGCTATGACCAGGAGCGTATGGTGTCGGAAGATCTGAAATGTACTTTGGTGTGAGCCCAGAGCGAACCGTAAAAATCAACACTAAATTCTCATAATTAAAACCTTAATTCTAAAATTAATGGGTAACCAATGAAGAGAAACTAAAACTGGAGTGACATGTTCTCTTTTTTTTGTTTAGTAAGAAGTCTGGCTGCATTTTGGAACAGCTATAAGTTGGTGTAGTCTTTGTAGCTTAAACATGTAGAATAAATTGCAATAATCTAACAAAGAGGAGATAGAACCATGTATGACCATCTTTACAATTGTTTTAGATGAAATCGAGCTGATCTTACGTCTCCTAATCTGCATAAAATAAGACTGGACAACTAAAACAACAAGCTTGTTTGACCTGAAGTGGTTGTTAAAAGTCACCCCAAGGTTTTTACAGTATTGGCCAAACTTTACAGATATACAGCTCAGGTGTAAGGAGGCAGTGTGCCAGTAACATTTACTTCTGTATGTATAGTTGTCTGGCATCTGCATAGGAGATAAAACTCACACTGTGCCTTCAAATGACGAACCTCAGGAGTAACGAATAAAGTATAAGTTTATATCAAATTAAGTGCTAATGATGTGTCAATGTTGCCTTTTTGCCCTTAGAAGTAGCCTAATGTTTTCTTGCTGTTTCTACTTAACAGTGCCCCATCCAGAGAGAACACCCTCCCTCGTCGCACACCACCAACGCAACACAAGTACACCTCCATCGACGCCTACCAAACCCTGCCAAAAACTCCTCGCCAAAGTCCCCCACCTGGCCGACTCGGCGAGTACAAGTATGCCCAGGACCGCCTGAGTCACTTTCGCCTGACCCCAGATCAGGGGGGCCCGGCGTCCAACACTGTCTGGCAACTGTATGAGTGGCAGCAGCGCCACCAGTACCGTCACGGCAGCCCTACCGCACCGCTTTACACCCCGGCCCCAGAGTATCCATTTGGCCCCCGCCCACCATCTACTGTGCCTCCCTCCTCTTCAGCACCTAGGTCAGAGGGCTCTCCTCGCTGTGTCTCAGTACCACCATCATCAGCAGACATACCTCCACCAGGCCCTCCTCCTGGTATCAGCCGAACCCTGTCCCCCGCACGGAGGCCACACACGCCGGCTGAGCGGGTGACAGTCAAGCCTGTGAGTGATATATCCGTGTTGAACATCCCCTTCACTGTTTCCCCCCGCAGGACCAAATCACAGCTGTTTAAGGTAAGATAACCCAGCTGCCATACTGTTTGTTATAGTGCTTCAATGTTGTTATAGTTTTTAGGTTTCAGCTTTCATGTTTACAGTGCAGATTGTCCAGATTGTCATGCCTTATTCCAAAAATGAATTAAATTATTTTCTACATACAATACCCTAAAGTTTGCTTGATATTCTTGTAAAAAAAAATTTGCCATGACACTCAAACATAAGCTCAGGTGCATTTTGTTTCGACTGATCATCAGTCAGATGTTTCTACAACTTGACTGGAGTCCACCTGTGATAAATTCAGTTGATTGGACATGATTAGGAAAACAATATAAGGTGCAATACTTAACAGTTAATGTCAGACCACAAACCAGCCCATGGAGTCCAAAGAATTGTCTGTAGACATCTGAGACAGGATTGTATTGAAGCACAGATCTGGGGAACATTACTAAAACATTTCTGCAGCATTGAAGGCTCAATGAGCACAGAGGCCTCCATCGTCTGTAATTGGAAGATGTCTGGAACTACCAGTATTGTACTACCAGCATGGCCAGTCTGAACGATCAAGGCAGAAAAGCTTAGACAGTGAAATAAAGAAGAACCTGATGGTCACTCTGCAAAGCTCCAGTGTTGCTCTGTGGAGAAGAGAACCTTCCAGAACGGCAGCCATTTTTGCAGGACTCCGCAATCAGGCTTTTATGGCAGTGTGGCCAGACTGTAGCCACTCCTTAGTAAAAGCCACCTAACAGACTCTCAGACAATGAGAAACAAAATTTCTGGTGTGATGAAACAGACTGAACTCTATATCCTCAATACCAAGTATCGCATTGGGAGGAAATCGGGCGCAGCTTATCATAATAATCATCCCTAGAGTGAAGCATGGTGGTGGCAGCGTCATGATGTGAGGATGTTTTGATGTGGGAGACTAGTCAGGATGAAATGCAGATAAATGATGAATGCAGCATTTCATAGAGGCGTCCTTGATGATGACCTGCTCCAGAGTGTGCTGGATCTGACTGGGTTGAAGGTTCATTTTCCAGCAGGACAATGAACCAAGATAGCCAAGCCGAGATAACAAAGGAGTGTCTTAGAGAGCAGTCTGTGAATGTCCTTGAGTGGCCTAGCCAGAGCCCAGCCCTGGAGATATGTGAAAATGGCTGTGCACTTGACAAGAGAAACTGCCCAAAAATAGGTGTGTCAACTTTGTAGCATCACACTCAAAAAGACTTTAGGCTGTAATTGTGGCTGTAGTTTCCAGATACAGTATAATTAATGCATGAAAGAGAAAGGATAACATTAATAATGTCCAGGTTCCTTTAGGCAAAGTGGTGATACTGTGCACAGAGAAGTGTCCACACACACTGTGAAAATTACAGGCAGTTCTTAATCAATGGAATGAGATTAAAACTTTACATAACGGGGAAGAAGCACTGTTTTTTGGCGTCATAATTACATTTTAGGCAGTTAGCTTACACTCTCTGAATCATCTTATGATACCCAAATCCCCAGATGCACAAGATTTAATCACATAATAATACAAGAAAAAGGGAAAAAAAGAGAAGTATTCCAAAGCAATGTTGTGATGTACGAGGGTTATGTTCTGTAATGATAGCTTGTGTAGATGTTCTTGATTAGGATGACAGTACACAAACTACTGTTACAGCTTCTGTTGCATATATTGATAAATGTATTTCATCTAATTCTTACTTCCAAGATTGCACCATTGTCTGATTTCCCCCCCTGTTAAATGCAATATCAGTTAGTTTTGTATTCAGAAAAGTGTTAGTCATTCTGAACATCGTAGGCACATGTTGGAACTGTGCCTCATTGTATCCTCACTCACTCAAAAGCAGACTTGAAACGTATACATTATACATTGTTGACAACACATTTTCTCACTTATTCAAAGCATGTAAATGAACATCTGCCCATTTGTGTGTGAATACACCACTTTTAATATAGAGTGAATAATGATGGATAATTACATCCACACACATTTTGCCCTGAGATTTAAAAAAATTACAGCATTTCGATGTTAAGATCCAATCAAACATTGCATCTTCTAAAACAAGACTTGTGGCATTCTGCATTCACTCTTGTTCTAGAAAATAGCGTCTAGAGTAAGACTGCATTGAATCTGTAATAAATATTTAATATGAATGAAGTCTTATATGAAATTTTAATCTTACTTCTTCAAACAGTCTACATGAATGCGTTGTCTGTGTGTTATAGGCTGCTACTGTTGAGAGACGATCAATGCCTCCGTCCGGCTACATCACTCACACAGTCAGTGCACCCAGCCTTCATGGCAAAACGGTAAGTTTCTCAAATAAACATATGAAATGTGAATGTGAATTTTAAAGGTTGTATAAACTTGTTGTTTATACATAGCTTTTCCATCTCAATAAGTCAGTGACTCGGGGAATATTTCTCTGCTATGAGTGAATTTTGATTGCTATAAACCAGTCATTAATAAGTCTTTTTTTTGTTGTTGTTCTTGACCAGTTGGCAGTAGCCTATGTTGTTGTCCTCCTGCCTTTTGTTTCAGCACCATTCATCCTCCTTATTTTAGCTGCAAATTAGCCATCGACTAAACAATTTGCCAATTAGTTGTGTGAAGTGACCTATAGTATTTAAAGAAGAGCAGTCTGAGCGAAGCTTTTGTGCTTAGTATTAAGATTTGCTAGATTGAATCTCTTGTGATGCATGTGACAGCCCGAGGAGCTCACTCTGCTCCTTATTCAGCTGCGTCGCCATCAGGCCAAGATGGCTTCCGCACGTCAGCAAACGTTAGCCCAGCTCCAGCGGCTCAATGGTCCCAAAGATCCTTTCCAACACAACCACCTCTTCAGTGCTACCACCACTAGCACCAGTCCCCTCCTCAGCGCCGGCCCCTCTCCCGTGTCCCATGTTGGACACATGGGCCTCTCGGCATCACTTGGCCCTTGCAACACCCAGGTGGGGGCTAATGCGGCACGCCTGCCTGTCTGCCCCTCATTTTACCAGGGACTCATAGAGGTTGCCACTAAAAATTGTGCAGGGCTGCATTAGTCTTAAATCATGAATACCATTTCAGTTTTATAGCTTATTTTATACACATAACTCTTTAATTTGTTCCTAATGTAATGCATTATTAGCATTTTCTGGCTCAATATTTATGCGCATTATTTATACCACTGTGCAAGGTAGGGTCAGTCAGTTTGTCTGTGGGAGGAAGCTGAGGTATCCAGAGAGAACCTGCACAGGTACAAAAAGGTTCTGGGTTTAAAATTCAAATCCAGAACTGCTTTTTTGTGTGTGCTAGGAATCAGACCACAGTGTTGCCCTGTAGAAAACAATCCTAATTAAGATAAGTGGTCACAGTACTGGTTTACAAAAAAAAGTAATGCATTGGTGGTGATTTCTTTGGTCACTGTAAAGTCTCTTTTAGAGTGTTGAAAACCTTTGATCTTTAACAAGATTTTGTGAAAATAACCTTTTGATTTTGCATTCAAATTTCTGTAAGTAATCTTAGTCACCAGTTCATCCTGGCATTTTCTCTTGAGACACCACAAGGTCAGGTGGTAATTTTCAGAAAATCTATTTTTAAAGTGCCTATGAGTTTCTATTTTATAACTTCAAGTGAAGTTCTCTATAGTGAAAGCAGCTGCATTTCTCCAATCCTAAGTAATTTTTGTAACCCTCCTCGTCCTGCGATCACGCAACACCAAGTCTGGATGCTGAGTGATTGTGCTTTTCACACTTGAAACCCAAAAACATTAATACACAGGTTATACAGTATCGCATCAGCTTATAGTCTCAAACACACCATCTTCTCAAGGGTATTATACTGCCTAAAAATACTTTCATTGAACTGAGGCTTTCAGTGTTCACCGATACTCATATCTCTTACTTCCATTCACATCTAAACAGTCTTTATACTGTATTGAAAAGTTACCAACTGTAAAAACATATAAAATCTGAAATGGTGATCAAGAAAACTCAGATGATGAATGAAGCCCAACCAAAAGACTCAATAAGATCCTAGTATCCTTATATTAGTGGCAACTTCTACTTTAAAGTTCCTTTGCTTAGCATCGAGAACCATCTGCCTCTTGTCCATGTGCTGTTCTTGGCTGGTCAGTTTCCATGTCGTGCTTCTACTGATACTGTTCATGGCATGTTGTGTTGCTCTCTTTTCGACGTCCACAAAGCCATCCCATGCTTTAGCAAACTGGCAACCTGTGGATGTGTTGTTCAGCTTGGTCCTCTGATGCGTGAGTCTTATTTTCGGCTGTATAGAAGTTTGCTTCTTCTACTTCTTGCTTCTATTTTACTTTTGAGTGGCACGTACGGGCTGAATTCAAAGCTGAATTCAACAATATCTCAAGATCTTCTACTTCTTCTAAGAGATCTGGTTTCTGCTCGTCCTGTGATGATTGCAACTTCTCTGATCATGAAATAAATGAACACATTTTTACTGTGTGTCTCAGTGTATTGTGGTGCATGTGTGCGTAGACATATAACAGCAAGTCACACACATCATATTTGATACCAAAATCTCCCGGGATGCAAAATTAATAGTTTCTGTTGCTTCTATAGATTGATGTTTCAGTGGATTGTTTAGTGCCTGTTGGCACACATCAGTAATCCAAGCTTGCATATTTGTCATCTTCTAGGCTGATGACACCTATATGCAGCTGAAGAAGGACTTGGAGTATCTGGACCTAAAGGTGAGAAAGATAATGATGGACAAAGTTGATCACCTGATTCCCGTTAGCTATTTTAATGAATCTTTTCCTTTACTTTAAGTGTTTTTTTCCCTTCAGCTGCGCCTTTCTGATTTGAAATGTCTCTAGTGTAATCTAACACGCGTGGTGATTCTTACTGACAGCCACTTCCTTCACCCTTGTTGATCTGTTGAGCGGAGACAGCTACAAATGTTGTAGCTACAAAAGGAGATGTTCAAGCATCTGTGTGGGACCAAACATCCCTAAATCCTTGCAGTGATCTTCTAACTCTTTGAGTGGTTTTAGAAGCATCTCACAAAAGCAGCCGCCATTTTGTGATTGCGGCTCTGTGTCTTTGTGATTTTTGACTCCCAGATCAGAGCTCTAGAGCCCCTGATCCTCGCAGTTCACAGTTTACTACTGCACTGCACTGCTGGGCCTCTCAGGCCTCTAATGAACGTAAGCTCTGTGTATGCGCGCATGTATGTCCAGTATGTGCACTATATTAAAAGATGTAGAGCTGTGTGTAGTATGGCTGTGTTTGTGGGTGTGATTCCTGCTCGTGCATGTTTGCTTAGTGTTCAGAGGGACACAAGCTCAATAGTCTGTGTGTATGGGGTGTGTGTATGTTTAGACGTTTAGAGAGTGTGTGTTCTAGAAAGACCATCCCATTGCCTACAGCACTGCATCTACAGCTTGAACTGAATATGATGTCTTCTGTCCATGTTCACACAACCCCCTCCCACCATGTGGCGATGTTGATGGCGCTGTTAAATAATGGGCATGGGATGGCTCGGCAGTGCATGTGTTGTGGCTGTGGCCCGGTGGTTGAAAAGCCAGCTGCTTCTACCATCGTCTCTGAAACGCTGCACCTCCTTGACAATGATGCAAGGCTCTACTGTGTCTTGTTTATTTATTTGTTTGTTTTATTTAAAAAAAGGGAACACACTCCTAAAATAAAATGAGCAAAACAGAAAAACGTCTAAACATGAATAAAAAAAGAGCTGTCACCAGTGAGTTTTAGTGTTAAACATGGTGCACATGTGCTATATTCTGAGATTTGTAAAGCTAGCGAGCGTAACGCCAGTAAACCTCACAGTGGGCACCTGAAATTCGCTCCACTGCGCATTCTTCAAAGATCTGTTTTTTCACAAAAAAAAAAAAAAACAGCAAGTGGAAACCGATAAGTCATTTTGTGCAGAGCTTCAAAGTCTCCATAGCCATTGTGTTGTTCATGGCAAGAGCTGATTTTGTGTGGCAGAAGTCTCATACTGTTATGTACACAAGGCTTAGGGAATGTGTCATAGATAGCCTGTCGCAGCCCATAATAGTTTGTAGCCGGTCTCTGTGTTTTGCATTTCCCTTACTTCAGCACAGATGTACCATGGAGTCGTACACTTTTTTGTTTGTTTTTTACCACAACACTAATATCTTAAAATATTAATTTTGGAATTTCCAGGTACTGAAGGAGTCAGGAAAACCTGTCAAGGTTGCAGAAAGTGATGTGGATGTAAGTACGAGCTTGTTGACTGCACTAGAAAAAAACATAAACAAAAATACACTTTAGACTCTGTGATGAGGTTGTGTTTGATAATTTTCAGTTGTTACTTTGATGTCTCGAGAACTTTTTAACCAATCGGTGAAAAGCGTGTTGGTTGGACATTTCAGGATGCTGTAGGTTTTTTTTGTTATATGTTTCTATTACAAACTGCATTTACCTGAATGAACAAAGATATACATATATTCAAGGACCTTTCTATTTGATGCATATTCAGAATATTCATAAACAGGTTTAATGTTTTTATGTAATAGATGAAACAGTCAAACACTCATTCGCTGCCTTTCAGCCAAGGGAACACTTAATTCTAGTTTCTTCTGACTGTTGTGGTTCAGTTGGGAGAAAAGTAAGGGCAATTTAGGCAAAACAAAACATGGATCCTGTGAAAAAAGTGTGGGTGGACACTTAGATTTCAGGAGAAAAAATCTTGCGGAGAATGTTAATAGTCAAAAGCTTTGAGTCTTTCAGTCTGATAATTCCCTGCAGCTTTTCAAACCGTCTTCGTTTTCTCTTATGAAAGTATTTCTCACGATTTACTTCTCACACACAGTTTATTTAAAATTTATGAGCATGTTGTCTGCAATGAATATTTGAGGAGCTCCAACAACAACATCGCCATGGAGACAACTTGTAGATTAATAATTTATTCAGTGGAATATAAAAACCAATGTAGAGTGTAAAAGAAAAAACAATATATACAGAGAGGTACTTTGTTCACATTAAGATTTTCACTTTGAACCTTTTTACATGCATGAAGTGATCCCACCTTTGCTTTCAGTTCAATCAGAGATTAATTAACAAGGCTCTGAGAGTCTGACACTGTAATTAAACATGTCAGGTGGGTTGCACTCACTTTGTTTAATTGCTTCACTCACAGTAATTCTAAGTACACCAAAACGAGACAGCGGAGTTGTAGGGCTGCAAATCTCAAGTGTGCTAAACCCATATGCATTAAAATGGACGTATACACAAGTATGTGTGCCCTCATGTTACTATAATGCTCACACATGCTTACGCTCAGAGACGTTTTCATTCACTGCACCTACACAAACAAGAGGAAGTTGTAAATTAAGCAAATGGGCCTCTTAATTACCAGAGGTCAAGACGCACATACACGCACACACTTTGGTGAGCACTTGAGGCATTTTATCTGTGAGTGTACAAAGGACCCCCCTTCCATTCCTTTCCCTGCCCACTCGACTCTTTGTCTCCATCTGCAGGTGAAGTTGAGTCGGTTATGTGAACAGGACAACATACTAAAGGATCTGGAGGCGAGGATCAGCTCCCTGAAGGACGACAAGGTACACAGTAATAGTTAGAAAGACTTTAAGCCAGCCATGCCAGGACATTCTACCCGCTGTAGTCAGTCAGATGAGTCAGCCTGATTCTGGCTTATCAGTCTGAATGGAAAGTGTTACAAAATTCTAGGAAATACTACATAAAGTGCCCCATACTGTAATTAGTTGAAATATATTTGAGTTTAATAGCTTAAAGCAGCTGTCAAAGTATGTGGCAGCACACATCAGAGTCAAAACAAGTTTCCTGCTAAATGTAACCTTCACTGTCATAATTAGGAAAGTCGACTGAAGTAGAGACAGACGCTTTATTTACCTCAGCTTTTACTGTTACAACCCCACATGAAAGTACACATTCCTCATCAGATTCTGAATACAACAAGGTGTTATTTGCAAAATAATGTAGGGCGTGCAGTTAAAGTCTGACCATATACAGCTCAGGATCTACTTTAATGAAAGTCAGTCGGTATCTCATGGCAGCGCAGCTCTGTGGAAACATGCTGCCCCCTGGAGGTATTTTAAAATAGTCATCTGCTGAATAGTAAGTGTCCATTTATAGAACAGCATTCTACAAACAAGCCAGGGGTCGGTTGCTCTCTGTTCATCTCATGCTGATCTCAACCTTGTCTCTTCAGGACAAGCTGGAGAGTGTATTAGATTTGTCCCATCAGCAGATGGAGCAGTACCAGGAACAACCAGCTCATGCCCACAAAATCGCCTACCAGCAGAGGCTGCTGCAGGAAGATCTGGTGACGATCAGGGCGCAAATATCCCGCGTTTCCACGGTATCTATGACTGAGTGTTATTGTATAAACACTCATTTCACAGTCCACACATAATTCTACAAATGCATTTGTTTCAATGCTTGCAGCTGCTTGTTATTATGTGCCATATGTTTAACAGTGTGCCTCTAATACACTTTGTGTGTGTATACAAAGTGTGTATACAACTTAACAGGAAAAAGCTCATGGCCTTTATATCTTATATGATACCGTGTAGATTAATTATTTATTTATTCATCACATTATAATGTGCTCCATTATTGACTTATGGGTTTTTGGTTTGTATTGTTTTTTTTATGCGGGGAGGCTAAAATGGGCATGTGGGGATGGATGACTGCAGATCAAACCTCCCTACAGGCACAAATAAGAGAACCTGAACCCGTTTACCGTGGGACTATGTATTAAGTCTTTCTGCATGTGTGTGTTTGTTTAATGCAGGAGATGGCACATGCCTGGGAGGAGTACAGCAGGCTTGAGAATTCAGTAGATCAGTTGAGGCTAGCACTGCAGGCACAAATGAACCACAGCTCCACCTCTCAGGTAAAACGTGTTACTGCATGTTAGAGCGGAGCCAATCTAGTTCTGGATTTTCAGTTAAAACAGGCATTTACTCATAGCCTGGATTTTATATGGCGCTTCTTTGTTTTTGAAGACTATTTTTATTTTTATTTATTTATTTTTTTGTATTTTGTCATCACTATATTGCTCGAGTGCAGACTCTCACCCTCGGAATAAAATAGAAACATTGCATCAGCAATTTTAGAATTGCAACAATTTTTACATAGTGTGTGTCCCTCTGTGTAAAAACAGTTTAATAATATGCTCAAACATAAGTGAACAACTGAAGAGCAAGCAGTTTGATGGCCGGGTGTGGCCTGTTTAATAGTCTTTCTTTTTAGTATTAATCAATAGGTCAGTTGTGGTCTAGAGAATTCTTGATGCAAGTAGAAGAGGGCATCATTCGCCTGAAAAATCACGAGTTGGTAAATTCTTAGAACGGAATGCACAGACAACACAACACCACCAAAAGACCTGCAAAATCAAATCGAGAGCTAAAGTGGAAGACAGTAGAACATTTTCCTTGGTAATAAAAGAAATAAGCCCTTTACTAGATGTAGCCAAGTAAGAAAAGCCCTTGAGGAGATGCATATATGTACTAGAGATGGACCGATCCGATATTACGTATCGGTATCGGTCCAATACTGACCTAAGTTACTGGATTGGATATCAGAGAGAAATAAAAAATGTAATCCCATCCACTAAATATCAAAAAAGCTCCTCACAAAACTTGCGACATGGCATAACTCGGCTCATAACCGTAGCACGTCAGAGCAGTATGCATCACGTGATAGAGCGGCTGTGTGTATTTGTAGCCTCGCTACCAAACCGGCATTTCATCTCCAAGAAAGTTATCCCAGAGAGAAGTAAAGCAAGTGTGTAAGTTCATCTCTGAATGTTTGTAAAGCATTCCAAAATGAAATCACATCAAATATGAGGTGAACTGAGTCGGATTCCTTCTGCTGATTTTGTCTTTATGTTGTTATACAGCAAGAGAAAGCTGAGATGAAGCGCGAGCTGTGGAGGATTGAAGATGTGATGGCCGGACTGAGTGCCAGCAAAGCCAACTACAAGATTACCATCGACTCTGTCCAGAACCCAGGTAGAGAGCCCAAAACCAGAGGACTCAGTGCAGGGACTGGTAATGATAACCAGATAGGAAGAGAGTCATTAAGATCCAATAAAGGCCTTGATCTCAACACACCTTGTAGGTGTATAGCTAAAAATGGCCACATGGTCTGATATTTAGTATTTTATATTCTGTGCATATTGTGCTGTAATTACTATTACAGTGAGTCTGACTATGTCACTGACTTTCACTCCCTGTTCTTCTGCTTTCCAGTCAAACTTGGATTGAAACTGTATTTCTCTTACTCCTTCTCTCAGTGTAAATGAATAAGAAATTCTTCCCGTGCCTGGGTGTAAACCTCAGTGTAAAACGTCTTATATTTAAAATCTAAATTCTGATTTCTCTGCATTCACACATCCCACCAGAGAGGAAATTAGTGCCTTCAGTGTCAGAACCAGCAGTGCCTTCTCCCAGTGCAGAGATTCAGCCTCCTCCTCGCAGCTCCATCCCAAACATCCACTCTTATACTTTGCCTCACAGCACTGTGCCAAAGTGGGTGAGTGCCACAGCTCTGCTGGTAAAAACGTCAGAGTCAGCTGAAAGTTAACTTTCACGAAGTTGCTGGATTTAGTCTAAATGAAATGTTATCAGCAAAATAACGATGCTTTCTTGTCCTCGTTGCTGCACAGGCAGAGGACAGTGCCCCACCCAGGCCACCACTGCCTCGCCAGTACGACTATGAGGATATACCTCCTGTGGTTCCGCCCCTCCCCAAAGAGGCCTCAGTTATCCGCCACACATCGGTGCGTGGGCTGAAGCGCCAGTCAGATGAGAGGAAGAGGGACAGAGAAAGTGGGCAATATGTTGTCAATGGAGACTATAAGGTACGCCGCCATTTACTCCCTGTTGTTGTGTTAATTCTGCGTGTATTTTCTCTACAGGTTAGATCAGTTAAATATCTCATTTTATATTGTTCGCTGCAGCCAAAGAAGTCTATCCAGTCCAACTTCCTGTTTAATCTTTTCTGGTTTCAGGCTGACTTGCGTTCATACCTGAGTGAACCAGAGCTGCCAGGAGTAAACCACCACAACATTGGGTCTGACACTGACTATCAGTATTTCTCAAGTAAAGGTATCTGAAAAGTAATGTGTAAATGATATATGGTATCTGACTGGAAAAGGTTTCCTGTTGAACTTGATTACACAATTTTAAAGCAGCCAGTGATTTCCCATCAGCATTGTGTAGTCTAGTTACAGTATATTTTAAATACCATGAAAAGTCCTGGCTACATACATATTTAAAAATACAGAATAGAGTTGTGTTATGATGGGATGGAGATGTAAAAGATGGAGGTGTAATCATAAAAAGATTCAAAGAGGAAGTGTGTAGTGGAAAATACTTATTTTAATAAGAAACTAAGATGAAGTCTCTTTAGACTTGAGTATTCATCAGTTAAAATTTGAAACATGCTCTTATTAAATGGTACATGGACTGGTACTTACACAGGGCTTTTCTACTCTGACTACTCAAAGCTGCTTATCTCGCTAATAAGCCTTCCTTTAGTTATAGAATTGTCATCATTTGGAGGCTGATGTTTGACAGTGGATGATTATCTGGAATTTAATTAACATTTTTAAAATCTAAAATGTAACATTTTTTAAAATAAAGAATCTGATTTTGTAAACAGTTTTTACGTTTGCCAATTACATGAAGGCATCTTTTAATGTTGATTCTTTTTATAACACCTGACCCCTCAGACAGCACAACATTTGTATATTAATTCAAGTCCATATTCCTAGTAGATATTCCATAAGAGATTTCAATGTTTTCATTAAATTAATTTACTGCTCTTGTTATTTTCTTGGTCTGTCAGGCTCCTCCTCTCGACAGAACCAGTCCAACTCATCTCATCTCATCTCATCCTACGTCACCCTAAGGAGAGGACTTGGGAGCTCTGCAGCAAAGGTGAGTAAAGACAATAAACTGGACAAACTCAGGGTTTGTCTGTTTTTAAAAGCCTGTTTTTTTTTTGTTGTGAGTCCTGTTTTAATCTTATGTTCAATTACGTGTTTGTTTTTGTTTTTAATATGATATGTTTGCAAACTGACACCACTGGAAAAATCTCTCACTACAACTTTCTCCCAGTTTTGTCACTCGGTTTGTGGACCATCTGTGTGAGCAGTAGAAACAGATTTTTTGCATCTGTATCCAGGCAAATTGATTTTTCTTTTGCATTTACTACTTCTGCTATTTTACTGTTTGGTTTTGTGTCCATTTTGTTTTCTGCCACTTTTGATCTGTCTTATTGGTCCAGACCCAGATCTTCGAATGTGTCCAGTCTAACTGATATATTTGGCAGTGTGGATGAAAAAAAGCTTTCTTGATTAGGTCCAGTTAGCACCGTGTGAGGACGAATGATTAGTCAGTCAATGATTCTGGTGGGATAGAAACCACTGTAAAGCTGTAAGATGGATATTTTAAAGAGCCAGTGTTTGCTTTCTTTCAGCAGCTGTCAGCCATGGCTACAGTTTTAACTTTGCTCTACTTCACTCTTACAATCTCAATAAAAAGCAGCATGTTGGCATGGCTATGCATCTAATTGGCTTCATAGTAAGGTGGATAGTTGATCTCTAATGATTGGTTAGGGTGGACTGTATCCTCTCCCAAATGGAAACTGTTAGAGTGGATATGTGGTCTGAGTGAAGATAGAAACTGGGATTTAAGGGTGGGAATTCAGACTTCTTTTCTTATAGCACTAACCAAACATCCCCATGTCATACCAAAGCTTTCCTTGTTCTGTTTTTTCCTGCCTTTACTCACTAGGAAAGACCTAAGAGTGCCTTGGAGTGTCTGTCATCAACTTCCGAAGTCCTGCAGCCCTCGAGCAGCCAGGCCAGAGGCCGAATGACTGCGGAGGAGCAGCTGGAACGAATGAAGCGCCACCAGAAAGCGTTAATTCGGGAGCGCAAGAGGAACCTCAGCCAGGGCGAGCGTTCCAGCACGGGCCTGTCTGCCTCCAGCGTCACCGCCCAACGCTCGTCGTCCTCCTCAAGGCTGCCCTCGAGCACGTCCGACCCTCCAGCCTCCGTACGTTACTCCCAACCCCACCGCAGCAGCAGCAGGCACAGGGAGCACCACCTCCACCACCAGAGCTGATATGCCACGTTCCCACCCCCAGCCACATAATATACTAGTGGAAATGCTAACACACTAGCACTGCCTGCCTTGTGTAACCACTAGCCACTGATGGTAGCCAAAAGCACTAACAAGCTAAAGGGCGGGACTGACTACAGCTGGCTAGCTAGCGTGGATAATACTATAAGAAGAGTTGGAGAGAAAAGGAGCACAGGGGATTGTGGGTAATGCTTGGCTAGTTTCAGACCAGAAAAAAAGATGCCCTGTCTATTTTATTTTATTATTTAAAGGTTCAGGTGAAAGTGAACTTTATTTCCACTGCTCCCTGGTGGGACCTCACTGACACAGTTCTGAATGTAAATCCATTGAGAAGAGGAGTGAGCTGAAGGCATCAATCTGCCTTCCTGTCTCAGTTTTAGTCACCACAAAGTAGAGAAAAGAATCCATTTATGTACATCTACATACTGTGTACTTGTACACTTTTATTTATTTACTGAGTGATATTTTCAGTATACAGCTGTACAGTTATATTTTGTAGAGATTTGGTATTTAGAGCATATAAAAGAGTGAGGGAAAATGTCAGAAAAAGAAAATATACATTTTCAAGTTGATGAAATGAAGACAGATGCAATGTTACAAAAAAAATCATGATCCCGCCTCCCTGCTTTCTTTTCTTCACTCAAAATCCAAGTGCCTTGTTATGTTGACGATCTTTTTTGCCTTTGTCCTAAATGTACCTCCTTAATCAGCATTTTAGCTAATCATGGTGTGTTTACAGCATGCGTCCCCACTTCAGAATCATAGATTATGTGCAATAGCAGAGTTTAGTCAGGAAGTTGTGGGGACAGTGCTGGTTTTTATCCCTAAAGGAAAACTTTGACATTTGACACTTAGAGTAAATCTAGCTTACAGCTAGCTGTGCCCCTTGGTCTCAGTGAAGAATACCGTAGATGCTAATGTGCTTGGATGGAAAAAAAATATTGAAGCTTAAAATGTCAAAGTCTTCCTGTAAGGTTACATGACACACGATAACTGCCGTACTGGTGTTATGATAGCAGACTAACCAAATGTTTAACCACACAGCTGTGAGAGCTGCCTGTAAATCAACTACATTTCCCATAAACCCTTGAAATCAAATTTTCCTATAACAGTAAGCAATACATAGCTTGTCACCTTCTGCTAATCATTTTCACCCTTTTCAGTGCACATGATGATAATAATGATATCGATAACAATAATGATAATGCCAGAGTATATTTTATTTTTATGTACTTCACCAGCATTAGACATGTTTATTTATACATCATTTTTTAAACTACATAATTACTTTTTAGCTTTTGACTGTGTTTCATAATTACACTGACATTTTTAATGTTGGAAAAGAAAGATGGCCTGTTTTGTTTTTTTATAGAGCATAATAATACATGACTGGATAAAGCAACTGGGCTGAAATGCAATAAAAAAATATGTGTGTGTGAACAAAAAGTGGACAACTTTGTCACAGGAGATCTGTGGGAAAATTAAACAACTTTTAGTGATCTGAGGCATTAATGTCCTTAAGAGAGGGAAAAAAAGAAATTTGTCTTTATCAGATTTACAAAGATGCATTAAAGAGATTTTTTGCTTATTTTTACTCCGTGTATTGTTGACACATTTCCTGCTAACATTTGAAACAAATAACCCCTGTTACTGTTGTTCTAGTTATGTTCCTTCAAATGGCACAGCTGTCCACTCCTTGTTTTCAGTCAGATATTCACCCCAAAAGCTCTTCTGCCATATTGTCTTTATCTTTTCACACCTACATAAAGCCTATCAGATCAAAGTGTGGAGTAGTAACACGAGGATGCTCAGTTGGAGAGTAGAAATATAGTAAAGAACTTAAAGAAGTGAATTGCTAATCGCCACCTAATTCTGTGTAATCGAGAAGCAATGCACAACTCTTTCCCCTTTTCTTTTCTATCATGTAGAGATTTGCACTTGACAATAAAGAGTTTCTTGCTTCTGAATCTGTTCTTTGCTGTGTTCTTCCTAATCCGGTGGGGGTTTGAGGAATCTGTGCCTGCATGGTCTTCTCTTTTTATCTCTGTCCTTCTGTGTGCGATTGATTCTCCTGAGCACAGCAAGGCATGGGATGCAGTGTTTCTCAGAGCATGTGAAAGCACCAGCAGCTCAGACCCTGCTGCAGGCTACTGGAGTGGGAAGGATGCATGCATGGCTTTGATGCTCCTTGGATGATTACTCTCAAGTACCTCTCACCCCACACACACACACACACACACACACACACACACACACACACAAACAAAGAAGAAAGGGCAGATCCAGAAACACATACGAATCATTTGGCTGTCTTGTAGTTGCTTGTGGTTACAATGCTAAGAACAGTCTTTTCAAATTCTTGGGTGAACTTGCTGTAATTACTCCTGGTTACACGAGTGATGTGATTATGTTTGCCTCTCTCTGTCTGAACCACAGCTTAATGCAGTAACATTACACATGCACGCAGGTAGAGTTTCTTTGTGTAGTCAGTCTTATCCTGCACAACATTTTTATTTTTATTTTTTTGTGGAACCAGTACTTTTAGCAGTGTTGATTAAAAACATGTTTCAGTGACCCAGATATTTAATTTATTATTAATTAATTTATACATTTTTGTAATTTTAAAAATTTTAATCTGTCAAGTTACTTTTTTACTAATGCCTTCATCTCTGAAAAAAACCATTACAGCCTAAAAGAACTTCTAATATGTACAGCAGCTGATGCTTTAACTTTAATCTTGCAGTTACTGCAGGAAATCTGACCTGGAATCATTATTTATAAACACTGTGTACATCAGATTTGGCTAATCTGTCATTCTGATAATAATGGTATTAATATTTAACACACAAGACTGTTCCTTAACTAAATGATTCAAGATTCTATTAATGATAAGAATAGGGTTTTTCCCCCCCCACAGTGTGGTAAGCTTTTAATTCTGACTCGTCCCCCTTGCAGGTGTTTGACTGGCAGGAGGAGCGACCTGTGGCAGAAGGTCAAAGCGATGAAGGGTGGAATCCAGTCAAAGAGAGGGGCAGGATCCAGTCAGATGAGTGGGTGACAGTAACAGCTACACGCATAAGAGAGGTGGATGTGGAACCTCTCGACTATGACCTGGATATCAGCCGAGAGGTACACACACATGTGACTTCAGTTAGAAGCAGCTCAGTGAGAAAGTCGCAGCATCACTAATACAGAGGTTTCTTCCTGTCAAAGAGTTTGAGGCTTGGTCCTGAAAGTTCCCTGACATGATTTTTGCTGTGATTTGGTGTTTAATTAAAAGAAAAATTCATTTGAAATAAAAATCTCTACCTTTCAAACCACAGACCAATGTGTGTGACTAACTGTTTGCCCAACATGCAGCTGTCCAAACCAGAAAAAGTTCTCATCCCTGAGCGCTACATTGAGTCTGACACCGATGAGCCTCTTAGTCCAGAGGAGCTGGAGGAACGTGCCCGTCGGGCTGAGCGAATCAAGACCCTGCTGGCCAAATCCAGGTAGATGGTGCTCATACCGAAGTTATACCAGTTGAAGGAATTTAGGGGTAAAGATGTCGTTTTTTTTGCACTTGGATATATACCAGGTGGGAGGTAAGGCCTTAGTGGTAATACATCAGATACATTAACACTTGTTTGTGTGTGTGCATGTCATTCTGTCTGTAAATATGGTAGAAGGAAAGGTTCAGTGTAGTTAGCGGAGCAGAGTGGGGTCAACAATCCACTGAAATTATCCTTAGGTCTTCAAAGTCAACTTAATGTTTTATTGGTTGACAAAAAGCTTTTTAACTTAGAAACTATGATTCTGTGCTGTGTATTATCAACACATAGAAAGTACTGTATAAAGATTTTAAATACATCATATTTTATATCTCACCTCTCCTTCAAGGTCAAATAAGGTCAAACTTTCATAAAATGTCTTTTATCTTAAAAACTATGATTAAAATTCTGCTGCCTTTGTTTGTGTTTGCAACATGTAGGAAATGATACTGGTTTATGGGGACTCTAAATATCACATTAGAGTTTGCATCCAAATATCATATCACATTTGACCTCTAACCTCACTTTTACGTTTCATGTCTGCCTTTCTTTTAACTGGACCCCAAAATGCGTAACATCTTTTAAGAAAGTACTGTCAAAGGAAAGAGAATGAATCCAATAAAAAATAATAAGGTTTGTGCTCTCTGAGTGCTTGTTATTAATAATCCCACAATCATTATACGTATTCAAAAGGGAAATTAAGTACTGTAAATGTACCAAACATCTCCTGTGTGCTTTCTGAATAATTTCCATAACTGTTTTCATGGTCGATAGGTCCATAAAGCTTCTTAGTTCAAGTGTGCTGTTCAAATCAACACTATATAGTCAGTCTCATTTGTGTCCTTTTATGCAGTGTCCAGAACATACAGCCATCTGCACCGCTGGACTTCACTGAGCTGGATTCAGCTCTGCAGCAGCAGGAAAGGATCATGAATGTGTCCCAGATGCTGGCTTCAGAGGCCTCGCGCAAGAGCAAGCTTGTTGCAGGTTAGTTAGACAAACATCCACAGCAAAGTTTTTCTCGACTGCACTTCTGAGCCTTCATGAACACATTTTAAATACCTTAACTTTTACTAGAAGCGCAAGTCATGCCTAAAATGAGACCACTGCAAAGTAAAGGCCAACCAGAAGGTCCTTGCTTTGCCGAACTATCCAATAAACCTCAGTTATCAAATGTGAACCTGATAACAATTCTCACAGAAAGTACAAAACAAAATCCTTTTTCTCGAGTCTCTCATCTGTTTTCGTTTGTGGCTGCCACTGTAGTTGCCTATGGTTACAATCAATTCTTGTTTTACTCATGGTTTAGTGGTAGTGGTAGACTTTTAGCAGGAAAAATCTTAGATCGACATCTCAGTCTGGCAAAGTGTGATTTTTTTTCATTGTCCCTGGTGTGTAGGGACTGAAAGACTGGAGAGCTGGTGAGCATATCTGGTCCAGGTACACCTGCCCTGACCTCCAGTTCATGTTGTGTGAATTTATTGTGTCTGTTGTGTGTATGTCTAAGTATATGTTGTTTTGTCAGGGTAAGGAATGTGCACAGATTGGTGACAAAAGTTCTTGGGTTTTTTTTAAATCTTTATCTCTCCATTTAATACTTTTTCCCTAGAACATCTGTGGACAGTCCTGGTTTCTTTATTTCTGGGTGAT
Organism: Copadichromis virginalis; assembly: GCF_057382275.1. Lineage (NCBI taxonomy): Eukaryota > Metazoa > Chordata > Actinopteri > Cichliformes > Cichlidae > Copadichromis > Copadichromis virginalis. The sequence goes on from NC_140624.1 coordinate 22,962,182, forward strand.
ATTCTATCCAAAGAGCCCCAGGGAGCAGGTTTCACATTGATATATTTGACTTCTATAATAAAATGTGTCTGCTAACCAAAATAAAATGACCCATTTTGAGCCTAAAAAAAGCCACTGTAGCCCAATGAACTCAAAGCTTGGATTTCCCTTTAACACAGTGAGAGCTCAGTGACAGCTGCTGACAAAACATGGCTCATAATTTATAAGTTATTCATAATTTATTGTAAATTTCTTGGCTGAATCCTCCGTTTAACTTTGAACTCTGCTGGAGTGAAGGGAAGCAAGCAGTTCATTAGAAATTCAAGGGAAATTGTTCCAGAAGACCAATTCGTTGATCAGTTGGAGCTCATCTCTAGTCAAAATCCGACTTTGTGAAACCTGCCAGATATTCCCCATCAGGAATCATTTCGAATGAAGTGGAGATGCTGCTTTGGTGAAACCATTGTGGCCTTTCTGATTCCAGTGGTGTTTTGGTACAGGTGGGCTGTTGATCTTTAAAAGCAGTTGATTGAACTGTTTGACCTGCATCAAACAGTTCAATCAAATGATGTCTTTTGTTTGGTTTTATGTTCAAAGTAATGTTGATAGGCACCTGATTCAGGGCTCCTCCACGTATGCATAAACTGTTTACAAGGGACATAATTTTTGAGGGGAAAATAATCCTACATCTTGTTTGCTGGAAATATGTTTGTATTCTGCACAGAATAATCTGCTGTGTAGACCTCAGGGTGGTCCTGTGGCCTATTGCACTGGGACATTGGAGACTTTGAGTCGTGAGGGTTGCTGGGTGGGTCCTCTGTGGATTGAGCATATTCAGGTGTCTCCCACTGACACTCAGATTGGGATTTAGGAAGTGTTGATGTTGGATCAGCGCCTTTGTTTGTTTTGTGTAATCTTTGAAATGTTCCTGAACAGTTTTGTGGATTTATCACTGTTAAAATCTGTCAGTGTTTTTATATATATGTGTATGTGTGTGTTTTGGTAATAAAATATGAGTGCAGTAAAATCTACTGATGAAACAACTTTTCTTTTTCTTTCCTCCAGCAAGAGCTACTGCAGACCACTGATCCACAGGAACGACCGGTGCAACAAAACGGAGTCTTTGTGAAAGGAGCTTGAACTGGAAGGATCTAATCATTGGAAGTGGACTGATTTACATATAACAAATGCCTTTTTTTAATGATTGAGGACTAAACACATTTTTTCAAGAGTTTTTCATTCATATTTCTGAAGTGGTATCAGGTTTTCTTGCTTCTGCAATTACACTGCACATTTAAGTAATTATTTTTAACACAAGTTAGTTGCTTTTTTAAACTCTACATTTACTTTACCTGTACTGTTGACATGAAAGTTTTAGCTGGATTTCATTTCAGCTGGATTTCAGTTTTAAATTGCAGCGAGATCACTTTGACCATTATTTATTGCAGTGTTTAGCTTCATGGGCTTCATATACTTTCCCAGCACTGTCACTTGATGATCCAGAACCCGTCAGTCATCACAAAAGCATTAAAAAATAATACAGTTTAACACATTAAAAGAAGTTATTACAAAAATAAATATTAAGATTGAAAATGTTTACTTGTCTTCTTTTTTCATTTTTAAAAAATATTATTTTCTGGATATATATTCATCAACTTAAGTTGAATAAAGCATATTAGAGAATACATATAAACATAATCTACACTCAACAAAAATATAAACGCAACACCTTTGTTACTGCTCCCATTCCCCATGGGATGGACGTAGAGACCTAAAATTCATTCCAGATACACAATATAACCATCCCTCCCAAACAGTGGTCACAAATCAGTCCAAATGTGTGGTAGTGGGCACATCTGCTATATTGCGATAATCCATCCCACCTCACAGGTGTGCCACATCAGGATGCTGATCTGACATCATGAGTAGTGCACAGGTGTACCTCAGACTGCCCACAACAAAAGGCCACCCTGGAATGTGCAGTTTTGTCTCACAGCAAAATGCCACAGATGCCACAAGCAATGAGGGAGCGTGCAATTGGCATGCTGACAGCAGGAATGTCAACCAGATCTGTCGCCCGTGCATTGAATGTTCATTTCTCAACCATAAGCCGTCTCCACAGGCGTTTCAGAGAATATGGCAGCACATCCAACCGGCCTCACAACCGCAGACCTCGTGTAACCACACCAGCCCAGGACCTCCACATCCAGCAGGTTCACCTCCAAGATCGTCTGAGACCAGCCACCCAGACAGCTGCTGGAACAATTGGTTTGCACAACCAAACAATTTCTGCACAAACTGTCAGAAACCGTCTCAGGGACGCTCAACTGCATGCCCGTCGTCCTCATCGGGGTCTTGACCTGACTCCAGCTCGTCGCCGTAACAGACTTGTGTGGGCAAATGCTCACATTCGATGGCGTCTGGCACGTTGGAGAGGTGTGCGCTTCACGGATGAATCATGGTTCACATTGTTCAGGGCAGATGGCAGCTGAGAATGTCCCAGTTCTTGCATGGCCAGCATACTCACCGGACATGTCACCCATTGAGCATGTTCGGGATGTGCTTGACCGGCGTATACGACAGCGTGTACCAGTTCCCACGAATATCCAACAACCTCGCACAGCCATTGAAGTGGAGTGGACCAACATTCCACAGGCCACAATTGACAATCTGATAGACTCCATGCGACAATGTGTTGCACTGCATGAGGCAAATGGTGGTCACACCAGATACTGACCGGTTCTGGGTCCCCAGACCCCCAATAGCGCAAAAAACTGCACATTCCAGGGTGGCCTTTTGTTGTGGGCAGTCTGAGGTACACCTGTGCACTACTGGTGGTGGTCAGAGGGCCCGGTGGCGCCAGTGTTTGGCAGCCTCGCCTCTGTCAGTGCGCCCCAGGGTGGCTGTGGCTACACTGTAGCTTGCCATCACCAGTGTGTGAATGTGTGTGTGAATGGGTGGATGACTGGATATGTAAAGCGCTTTGGGGTCCTTAGGGACTAGTAAAGCGCTATATAAATACAGGCCACTTACCATTTACTCATGATGTCAGATCAGCATCCTGATGTGGCACACCTGTGAAGTGGGATGGATTATCTCAATATAGCAGATGTGCCCACTACCACACATTTGGACTGATTTGTGACCACTGTTTGGGAGGGATGGTTATATTGTGTATCTGGAATGAATTTTAGGTCTCTACGTCCATCCCATGGGGAATGGGAGCAGTAACAAAGGTGTTGCGTTTATATTTTTGTTGAGTGTAATTTATTTTCCAACAATATTAAGCCTTCGTGGCAGATGGGCGCCCCTCGCTGAGCCTGGTTCTGCTGGAGGTTTCTTCCTGTTAATAGGGAGTTTTTCCTTCCCACTGTTGCCAAATGCTTGCTCACAGGGTGTCATATGATTGTTGTGGTTTTCTCTGTATTACTGTAGCGTCTTTACCTTACAAACTTAAGGCTTTGGCGTGTAGTTCTGATTTTACACTATATAAATAAAATTGAATTGTTTGGTGAATAGTGCAGTTGACCAGGACTCTAAGACCAGACGAGCCAACCTGAGCACTGCCTGGATTGACTAAAAGAAAGCTTACGACTCACTATCCCACAGATGGATCCTGGAGTGCTTGGCACTGTAAAAGGCTAATAGTATGCCGATAACATTCATCAGGAAATTGCTGGGACTGTGAGAGACCAACTCCAAGGCAATCACAGAAGTTACTATGAAGTGCAGAATACACCAAGGTGATGCACTGTCCCTACTGTTCTGCACAGGCCTCAACCCCTGAAGCTAGCTCGTCACTAAAAGTGGATATGGATATAGATTCAGAAGTGGAAGGACCATCAGACACTTTCTGTACATGGATGACATCAAGCTGCATTCCAGGGAGACATAAACGCACTGATCTATATCACCAGCTTCTACAGTGAGGACATCAGAATCTAATTTGGACTGAATAAGTGTAGACAAATTGTTGCAAAGGGAGGGAAGATAATGCGGAATGAATGCATGCTAGAAGGGAGTATACCAGATATACAGGACAGCTACAAGTACCTGAGTGTCCCACAGGCCAACAGGAATTCTAATGAAGATGCATGAAGGTCAGCCACAGCCACATATCTCCAGAAGGTAAGTCAGTTGCTGGGAATCCAGCTCAATGGCAGGAACAAGATCCAAACCATCTGTGCAGCTCTACCAGTCATCAGATACTAGCTGGAATAATAAGCTGGCCACATGACGAGATGGATGCCACTGATGCCAAGATATGAAAACTCCCGACAATGCACAGAACTCCAGCACCCTGAGGCTCTAAGAGCAACAGAAGGAGGGAATATGTGGGGAGTGTCAGAGTCACAATACAAGATGAAACGGAGCATCTACGAGTACATCAGAAAGATGAGCTGCAGACAGATGGTGATAAGGAACAAGAGGAGGAACTCTTGTGGAAGCCTATCCCTGCATGTAATGTACCATCGACAGACAGAGGAAGTGGGTGACATCAAGAAATGCTACCGGTGGCTAATATTTTTTATATATGTAAATAAACTTAGCACAAAAGTAAGGGGGGTTGCGCCCATGAAAAATGTCCCAAATCTTCTCAGCCAAACCAATTATTCTGCTATTGACTCTTTTGGTGTTTATTAGATTGGATGACTAAAGTCTGAAGCAACAAAACACATTTGTTTGTGGTTGACTGAATATGCAAAATGACTCTACTGGTAATCTTTTAATCTGAAATGTATTTATTTTTTTCCTGAAGTAGTCTTCCCTCTGTGGATCCTTAAATCCTGGTACCTCAAACAACACAGTCACCTAGAATGCAATTTGCAGTTGTGGGACTGGTGGTAATCCAGATGTGCACAGAGCAACAGGTTCCCCTCCAACAGATTTGTCAGAAGAACATCCACCAAAACTTGCTCTGAAATACAAGACAAGACAGCCCCCACTCATCCAGGCCATCAAATATCAGCACAAGTTTATTTGCCAAAATCTCAAATTCTTGTTTGTTTTGAGGAAGCTATAAGGAGTTGGATATCCTGGTTAACCCGCCCCTCCACCCATGCAAGAGCAAACTTTTACACAGAGAGTTTTTGCAATGCCTGCAAGTAAATATGTTTTCACCATCACATTTGTTCATCTTGTGTCATCACTCTCCTTGATGCAGCCTCAATATGTCCGTCCTCATGTTCACCGTTAACCGTTTCACCAACTGCATGTGTGATGTACAGCTTGGTATACACTTTGTTAGAAATAGAGACCAGCTTTAACCTGATAGTCTTTGCTGTTTGGAGCCTACTTTAGCTGAGACTGGGTGAGAGGCACAGTACATTCTAGATAAATTTCCAGTTATGAGTCATCAATGAGTGGAAATTTTGACCTCTTGGTGGCAAAACTGCAAGAATCTCCTGTATCACCAGTGTATTTCCCTTGGGACTAACATTTTCCACCATCCAATTGGTTATTATCTATAACTGAATAATTACCATGGCATGAATTGAAGAAACACCCCGGTTAAGGTTTCATTAAAGGGGATTTACAGTTATAGGACTGTGCCTGAAAATCACAGAAACCATGAAGATTTATTCATACAGAACACTGAGAAGGTATCTATATCAACTGACATGTTTCTCTATTTCATTTGGAAGAAACCATCACAAGATGGGTACACTGGTCCCTTTATGAAGAATGTGATTAGCAAGGATACTCAGGCAGCCTGTGCTGTTTTAAAGATGCTCAGTTGGTGCCAAGGAGCCCCGGAGTGCCAAGTCAATATTTCCAACACCATCACCCTGAACCACTGACACAAGGCAAGATGGATCCACACATCCATGCAGTGTGTGCCGAATTCTGACTATACCATCCAGATCGCGCAACAGAAAGCAAGATTCATCCAGAAATCCTCCTTCTGTCGTCCAACTTTGGTGAGCCTGTGCTAGAATGTAGCCTGTGTTTCCTGTTCTTAGCTGACAGGAGTGCCACACAGTGTGATCTGCTGCTGCTGTAGCCCATCTGCTTCAAGGGAGGGTTTGACGTGTACCTCCGGAGATGCTCTACTGCATCCAGCACAAAACGTTATCGTAATAACTCTGCATTAGGACACAGGCCTGCATGTGGGCCTGAAAATCACAACCAGTATTTTCTACACCATTCTCTTCACTGATTTTACGGACTTCTTTGCGATCCACTCTGACACCAGATTTCTTCACTTTTTAGTCACATTGTGACTTTTCATTATTCCATAATAGATCAACCAAATCTGAAAAGAATGAAAATTTAAATCTTTACCCAAAATGGAAATTTTAAAGTTTTCTCAAATGAATTATTGGAAAACAAATGTGGTGCAGTTTTGCTGCTCAAGCTTTAATACTGATGCCCAAAACTGTGGATAGAAAAAAAAAATCGTGCTGAAGAGAGACAATATTTTGGTTTTACATTGAGACACTTAAAATGAGTGTAAAATTGACTTGGCTGCAGTTTTGAACAGAATGTTCAAAATGTATTTTTCAGTCCTATAAATCTCATATTCCACCACGGTTTTAACTGAAAATGATTTTTATTGGTTTTCAAGAAAACACAAAATCCTCCATTTGTATACCAATCAAAACTAATGCCAGGGAATCCTGTTTCATTCAGCACAATTCATGGCAAATGCAGTGACTGTTAAAATGTCCAAACGAAATAAAAACTTGATCATGTGGTACTGCCACTCAGCCTGCAGACTTCATTCTTTGACGACATGCACACCAGAGTGTAGTCTAACGATTGGCTCTATGATGGATGACGGCCTACCGTTCAACATTTAACACCAAAACTTACAAACATAATATTACAAAAACTAATTCCTCCCTGCCGGTCTCATCAGCATTACGAGGATTTCACAAAAGCTGCTTTGTAGTCGTGTTTCAGTTCCTCGTTCCTACTGTCCGGGCTGGTTTCAGACTCCTCTGAAGTTTTTTCTTCCGGCTCAGGATCGCTGCCTTTGTCCTGAGCTTCTGTGGGCTCTTTCTCACTGGTGGACTTCTCTGGCTCAGCTTCTTTTGTCTGTCCATCCACTGGTGGTGAAGGGATCAACTCTGGCTGGGTTTCAGACTGAGGATAAGAGAGCCAAAAGATGATTTACTTATAATTAGTATTAGTATGATATTACCAGTGTTGGGGAGTAACGGAATACATGTACTGCCGTTACGTATTTAAAATACAAAATATGAGTAACTGTATTCTGTTACAGTTACCGTTTAAAAGGGTGGTATTTAGAATACAGTTACTTTGTTGAAATAAATGGATTACACTGCGGTACTTTCCTGTTTCATATTGTGGCGGGTCAGGACTGTTTGGGTTTTGTTTGCTACGTTCTGTTGTTCCAGGTGGCAGCGTTACGGTTGCCATGGTTACAGGGTGACGCTCTCTCTGCGTGTTTCCTGGGTGATAGAGGCCTTTTTGTTGTTGTTGTGCTAAGCTAATAGGCAGAATGCTACCGGTATAGCTCTAAAGAATGTAGCATCATTAGCAGTGTAGTCCGTGCTGCAGGGAGAATGGATTGCCATACGCGTTATGTGTCTGTGAGCGAGGGAGGGAGAAAAAGGGGAGTGGAAAGGTACGAGTTGTCATCGAGGAAAAACGGCAGCTGGAAGCATGTAAATATAATAATAACCACTGCAGCCAAGAAGAGTGCCTGACGAGCCCAGTTGTAAGTAAGCTATTAAGACTCGACTGTACACCGTGTTCGTGTTTTCCTCCAAAAACAATAAGTTCCGTTGGAGCAGTCTTTCAACGTCTCTCTCTGTCTCTCGCAAGCAAAGTTGACCACAACAAAGTAAAGCTATTTTTCGGCTACGAGCCGACAGGGACCCCGCCGCATTAGTCAGAGGTCCCTTTACTACAGTTCGGAGTCGCGGACCTTCAGTAATAGTAATAAATCACACAGCAATAGTACATTCATGTAGTTGTAAACAGCATGATAATATATTAAGTAATCCAAAGTATTCAGAATACGTTACTCTCATTGAGTAACGTAACGGAATACGTTACAGAATACATTTTGGGGCATGTATTCTGTATTCTGTAATGGAATACATTTTAAAAGTAACCTTCCCAACACTGGATATTACTTCTGTTCACATGGAAGCAGGTTGCCTGGTAACAGAATATCCCAAAAGTCCAGAGTGTAAACAGATGTGCCTGCAATTTGGCAGATATTTCTGCCAAATTGTTTTGTCACAAATTATTATCAGCAATGCAATATGCAAAATATGGTTTCCCAATTAAAATGGAGAGTTGTAGTTCAAAAACTTGAAATACAATTTAGGAATGTAAACATTTACATGAAAAGAAATATAGAGTTACCTCCAAATCTGTCAAATCTTAAAGTCTAAAGCATAGGTGTGAAACTGGCCCGCAGCCTACTTACATTTGGCCCGCGAAGCCATACCAAATTACTATCAGAGCTGGCCTACTGGTATTATACAGCTAATATATATATCGTTTAGTATTAAGCTTTGCTTGTTCCATATTAAGTTTTTCAGCAAAACGTGTTTGAGTCCATAAGAAAAGATTCATTCTTATATCTGGAGGAATAAATATATTTCAATAAATATTAACGTTATCCCGCGACTTTGTTCCAGTTTTGAATTTTGGCCCACTGTGTATTTGAGTTTGACACCCCTGCTCTAAAGTATTTAAAGTATTACAATTTGGATGCTCGGTATCTTCATCAAGCTGCAGTTTTAAAACAAACATGAATAACAAATCATTTAATTTCATGTCACTTAAAAATGATTTGAGTCATCTGAGATTCAGAAGAATAGCAAACTAACCAGTTAGAAAACTGAAACAAGATGCTTCTGATATGCAGCTGTATTGTATCTTAACACAGCTTACTACACCAGTCATCTACAACATCATAATAACCACTGACTACTGACGTGAATAACACTGAGCATCTCCTTCGAGTGCAAATTAGGGCTGGGACTCATTGGGTATTGGCACTGAAGTAATAACAGCAACATACTAACTGCATCCCTCTGTGGCTCTAAGGTTGGTTTCAATACGTTTTTATGCTTAGACAGTGAAAAAAAGATATGTAGATTTTACAGGATGCGCACATAATAAATTAAAGGATTTAGCATAACATCCAGTTATAATTAAAAGTAAGTGTTTCTGGATCTACTACACCTTTGTTTTCTGCCTTTTTTCTATATAGTCTAGCATGTATGACCCCTCACCTCACTGAAACCCAGACCACAATGTCTCCGGTTGCGTCCTGACAACTTCCCATCCATTCCCTGCTGGTACTGCAGCTCCAGCTGCTCATTGATCTTCTGATCTTCCTGACCTGCAGAGGAGACACCAGTCACAGCAGGCACAACCAGCCAGTACAGCTCTATCCAAGAATGGATAGACCTGTGCGGCGGATGTGTGGTAGCAAAGCCGATTTAATTGTTTTGGGCGTAAGGATGACACAGCATGTGTGAGAGGTGCAGGATGACAGTTTGCGAAAGCAGAGCTAATACCACATTTTCCAAAAACTAAATAACAAGCTTACCGCTGCGGAAGTGAGATGTTGACTTGTGGTCACCAATGACAAGACGCCCAGTGTGTTCTTTCTGTAAAACAGCAACAGTCCCACTTTACCTTAACTGTCACAACTTCAGGCAGTGAAGCATGAAGTAACAGGGCCTATTTTTATTTTGCTTTGGTCTGTGAGTCTCCAATAAAATGAATCAAAACACAAACAAACCTTGCCCGCGCCCATCAGCCGTAAAAACTTTTGTTTTCTCTCATCGCTTCCCAAATCAGCAGAGGCCCACTGTGTACCCCCATCCTGCAAAGGCAAACATTCTCATCATGTGGATGTTCAAACAAGAGCATCAAGAGCCAGACTGAATCAAAAACATGATTCTGATATCATTACCTTTAAAAAAAAGAAAGATTATTTTGAAACAGTCATAAATGTTTCTGATCAGCAGGGCTAGACGTCCCTTTTTCTGACCACACCTCAACTCACCTGTTTTTTTTGTTGTTCATTAATTATGAATTAAGTTGTGCATTATCTGCAATCCTGCTTTCAGTCCTGTTTTCATTAGTTTAGTTTATTAGCATGACGCCTGAAGCATTTTCCTGTTTGTTGCAATTTAAGCCACTTTTCAAGAAAAAATGCAAAGCATTTGATGGCTGAAGGTTGTTACTCATAGACAATAAACATGGCCTCATATCACTACAGCGTCATTATTTTGGGATTTTGCAGCTTTTTTTATAATATGCTCTTGCTGCACCACTGAGGTTTCTGTGAACCTAAACTCATCTCTGTTCACTCAGACATTTCTGTAACACGCTTTGTACCAGTGAAAGGGGAAATTCTAATGTTTTTCATTCTTTTAATTTTATATTCTATTATCGTCTCGTCTTTTGCATGTTTCATTTTTAAAAATTTATTTTTTTGTAAGGGATTTATTCTGTAAAACAGTGCAATATGAAACAAACAATGCATGTGTTATTTATCAATAATAGTAATTAAAATCAGGTTCAAATAGTGGTGACTTACACGTATCTCCATCGACAGCAATAAATGTGTCATAACTTCTTTTTTTTTTATATACACAAAATGATAATTACCCAACAATGACACCACAGTGACTTTAATATCTAAATAAAATACATAAGTAAATATTATCTGCTTACATTCGGGCCAAAACAAAGAGAAAACATAGTAAATATTATATCGTAGTTCATGTAATATAGTTTTGAGTCATCCTAAAAAGGGGAATGAGTTCAATAAACTTTCCTATTCTAACAATCACGCTTTGAATCCCAGCGTTAGCAAACCTGCTACAGCGACGCTAGCCGTTCCCTGGTGGTTCGTAGCTCTCGCCCAGGGCTAGTTTCGTTTTTAAGCGTTTTACTCACTTGACTGGGAGACGCCGATCGTTTTGTTCCATGCCTGTCCTCTGGAGAGCTCATTGTGAACGAAAACTTTAGAAAAATATCGACAAAATATCATGCCACCTAGCAAAAGCTAGCAGGCTATGTCAACAATCCTGCTATCCCCACTTCCTGTGCAGTCTTCTTCGTTTGTGTTGCTGCTGGTTGTGTCGACTCTGTGCCGCCACACTGCGGAGAGTTCTCCTCACAACAAAAACTCGTCATCAAATCTACTTAGCGGTTATTTCCTGGTCTCTCTCTCTCTCTCTCTCTCTCTCTCTCTCTCTCTCTCTCTCTCTCTCTCTCTATCTCTCTCTGTGTTTAGATAGAAACTTAGCACAAAAAGTGAGGCATTGTTGTAACAATGCTTCTTGACAATAAATCTTATACTCCTGGAAAGCCTGTTTACCCCCCCCCCCCCCCCCCCCCCTTAAATGGTGTTATCACCTCTGTCAATTGTCATACACATTTACAACAGTCAGCCACTTCCTCCTCATGTTGGTCACCAGCTTGGTCACACTGCTGTGGTGTGGCATCCCATTCTTCAACTAGCATTTGTCACAAGTCAGCCAATGTGCTTGGTCACTCTGGAATAAACAGCACACCCAAACTGCTCCCACGAATGTTCAGTAGGGTTGAGGTCAGGACTGTAGGCAGGTCATTCCATCTTCTTCACTCCCAAACTCTGGAGGCAGCCTCTGGTAAACCCCGCTCTGTGGGGACAAGTGTTGTCATCCTGGAGGATAGCATTTGGCCCAATACTGCAGAGACCATATCTCTGCAATATTGGGCCAAATGATTGCCTCTGGTTGCAGAATCTAATCTCAATATCTCTGCATTGAGATTGCCTCCTGTGATGACAAGCTTAGTTTTTCAAGTGAGGGAGATGACGCCCTACACCATCACACTGCCTCCATCAAAAGTTGTTATGAGCCTTGACCTGTAGAAGACTTCCTGCGGTTCCTAAGTGCTCACAGATTGAGGGAACAGTCTTTTTGTCATGTCATTTTCTTGGGATGCCCACTTGATGGCCTGTTTCTGTCATCCCTCCTTGGAACTTGTTCTTTAATCTGGAGATGGTCCCCCCCCCCCCGGAAGTTGGCCTATGGCAAGGTTTTCAGGGACACAACCCAGCTACTCAACTCTGCTGCTCAACCCACAAATGCAGTGGAAATAAACAGGCTTTCCAACTGTATTTGATTATTTAATGCCAAGGAGCATTGAAATAATAATAATACCAATAATAATAATAATAATAATAATAATAATAATAATAATAATAGTAATAATAATAATAATAACAATAATAATAATAATAATAATAATAGTAGTAATAATAATAATAATGATTAAAAAAAATCCGCTCAACATAAAGTTTTTGTTGTATTATAATTGTATTTTATAATTAAATTTGGACAAGCTGGAGTCAGATGAAATCAGAAAATAAATAAACATTCAAAAACTGGAACATTTTTTTCTATTCATCAATGAAAGTAAATACCTGTATTTTGCGATCTTAACAATAAATAAAAACCCCAAAGTGTTTTGCTATTTTTCTGCTTTTTGAAATTTCAAACTTTGAAATTTCATGGACTACAACAGCAATAGTTATTTTAACATTAAACATATCGTTTTGATTAAAGGGCATACTATTGGATTAACTATCCACTAACATAAAAAAAACAAACTATTTTGGTAATTACCAATGCTGTTAATTTTAGGCCAGATATAAAATAAAGCTCACACTGAGTGGTTTCTAACATATTTATGTTTTTTATCTGATTAGTCATTTCCCTTGGAATCTCTTTAAACTAAAGCTTGAAAGATATTTTTCTACCGTCACATATTTATATGTAGCTGTTTTCAAAGCCGCCTTTGTGGGGGCACGTTTGGTTTAAAATTACGTTTAGGATGATCGACCTTCACTAAACCCGCCAAAAGGTGGCGCGAGAGTAAATATTAAGAAGACCCAGCCCAGAGGCGCTCACACCTCTGACAGGACCTCACACTTCATTTTTGCGAAGGACAATCAACGAAGTATTAAACGGGAAACTCGTTCATGTAAATGGGCTTAAAACGCTGCATCCACCAATCTCATCCCCCTCATGTATTAATTTACATCAAATATTTTTTTTCTTTAGGAAAATGAAGAATAGGCCGGATCCTGATTTACAGATCTCTTTTATTATTTAAAAACAAACAAACAAAACAACTAAACAAAAAACAAACACACAAGAGAGAAATATTAATATGCACAATTTGATGTTCAAATTGATTTTATATATAGTATATAAAATAATGTATACATTGATTTAAAAAAATATATTATATATACATATATATGTTCGTGTTATTGCAAAACAGAGTAAAAAACTTTCATTGGTATTTATTTACTAAAATGTCCCCCATCCCATTTTTTGATCAATATATTTTTTAATCCATATAAAACAAGCAGCTTAGCCTAATCACTGCGTGAGTTTTAGTTCTGGGTGATTTCTGATACAAAAAAAGAAAAAAAGTTTGCAAGGGGAATAAAATCACGGAGGAATCAAAGAAATCAAATCGCAATTTTATTCCTTTTTTAATCGCGCGGGTGATCGTGAGTTGTTGACCGGCAGCCTGGTGCGAGCATGCACGCACGTGCGCTCAAAGGCTGCACACACACACTGAAAGGAAAGGCTGGGACACGGGTGACAAGAAAAGTCAGGGGTAAAAAGTACCTGTACAGGAGTGAACAAGAAAAATATAGAATGGTTTACGTTTCATCAAACATAAACAAAGAAAGTGACACAGGCGGACAGAGACGGATAAATAGCCGAGGGAGAGAGAGGGAAGGAGAGAGAGAGCCAGAGGGAGAGAGAGGAGGGGTTATCCAGCCTCTGCCTCTTCACCCGACAGTGCCCCGCACTCTCACTTAAGCCGCCACACAGCGCCGGCCGGGAAATAACCTGAAATACTTTTGATTAAAAAGAATCCTCCGGGTGACCTCCGGTGTGACTCAGCGCAACTTCTGACGACGACGCCGAAGTGTCCCGGTGTACTTTCTGATCCTCGGCGGAGCGCAAACACGGAGTTACCAAAGTCCGCGACAGGCTCCAGCGATGGTGACTTTACGCACGGGATTTGGAAGCTGTTTGCACTGACTCCTGTTCTCGCCGCCGAAAACTCTGTCAGCGTCGCTCCCCCCAAAGAGTCGTCAAGTTTGCAAGAAGCACACAGCGCATGACGAACGACTGAATCCAGGTAAGACCCGTCCTGCTGCATCTGCGTGGAGGCGCCGGGACGGTCAGCCCGCGCCACCACCGGGGCTGCTCGTTTTGAAAAGTCCGTGCGCACTCCGCTTATCTCTTCTCCACAACAAACCGCGATGACAGCCGCAGACTCGGGCTGCAGGACTGTGCTTAAACCCCACAGCAGGGCTGTGATTGGACCGCATCACCTGAAAAAGTAACTCCGGGCTTTTAGAAAAGTTTGGTGCTGTAGAGCTTATAGGGAAAAAGTTCCGTAGTCATTTTTATTTGTCATAAATGACTCAGATTTGGATCCAGTCACAGAATTAGATTGCAATAGGTTTGTAATTAAGTGATAGTAAGCTTTGTCAGGAGCTCGCCGTCTGTTACAGTTGTTTTCACACTGTTTGTATTATGATAATACTGCAAATCGTTTTCACCTGTAATTATATTTATAACAGCCACTGTAAAACCGCGTGCTTGTGAGGAGAGCCTAAACGGAACATACATATTTAGATATTATATAAAATTAACAATAAAGAAAAAAATTCTTTAAAAAATGCCAAAACACACATTTTCCAATATTTTTCAGCGCATTTCCACCTTCTTCCTTTAGTTTGTGTAATCCAGATTCAAGGTTATTTCCAGACATAAAGGATGAAATCGTGCAAGAAAAGCAGGCTAAACTTCACCCACCACTACATCCCTGTCACGCACCATTAACAGAAATGGATTAGCGGTTCTGTAGCACCAGAAAATTGTTCTATAGGCTTAGAGCTCATTAAAAGACATTTAGAAAGAGGTCGAGAGTTCAAAAACTTTGCATAAGAAGTTTTTGAGCTCATTATCTTGAGTGATAATTCTCAAGAGCCCAAAACGTGAATTTGAAAGCAGCATTTCCAGAACACTTCACAGAAATAAAGCCGCTCTTAAAGTCAGCCCATCGCTCAGGTCGGCTGGAGGATGCGGGCTGCTGCAGTTTCAGCATTTTCCTCTCCGGCCACAGCGGTGGCCCTCTCGTCTGTCAACGCGAACGCGTCGGGTACTACTGCCGGACCTCTGTGGTCCTCGTGCGCGTTCACGGGCTCGCCGCACATCCACAGTGTACTGTTCCGTCCGTGGCCGAGACTGTGGTGGTGCCCCTGCGTTTCCCCACTCGCTCTGGAATACAACCGATAGAAAAACAGACCACCGAGGCGAGAAACCCCGTCCTCAGGGCCTGAGCTGTTCCGGGGTCACGCAGACTGATCCTAGAAAAACCCGTGAGCCATAAATGAAAATAGACCCGCAGCACCAACACACAGATCCACCGAGACAATACAACCGGACAGGACAGCGTCCCGGGACGGCCCACGAGATAAGAAGTTAGTCCGTAAGTCTCCTTCCACCCCCTTCATCTTTTTCTTTACGTGGCTTTTTGCGTTTTTTCTTTTTGTACAGTGCATCTGAACTTTCTGGGAAAACACGAGTTTCAGTTTCACCTGACACTCGGACAGAGTGACGGCGCCGGTTATGTGTGAAGTTAATTGCGTGGGTGCATGAACTTGAGCCACACGGAGAGGGGGCAAGTTTCTTATTCAGAGCGGGGAGAGAGACCCGCTTCTCGGGCAGATCAGCGTGGGACCTTGTGTACCGTGTGAAAGCTTTTGGCCTCGAGTTCACGGTGGGGATGTGACAGAGAGTACAGGAGGACAAGGCACACGACAACGGCGGGCACCGACTGATAAAGTCACTTCAGGGTGTTCCCCGTATTTAGAGACACACTACACCTCCGAGATAAGCCTCTGCTGGCCGGCAGATAAGGAGCTTTCAGAGAGAGAGAGAGAGAGAGAGAGAGAGAGAGAGAGAGAGAGAGAGAGAGAGAGAGATCACACGCGTGACAGAACGAGTTTAAAAACCACTGGAGAAGGAAGCCGAGTGTCCTGCTAACGGTTTTACTCATTCCTAAATAGCTGAAACCATATTTTCATCGCTTGTTGTTACGGGAGTTGTAGTAATAACGCGGAATTTCCCACTGTCTGCTGTAATTGTTAATTGTTTCACTCCTTCTTCCTTCCTTCTTTTTGTTTTTGTTTGCTCATCAAATCACTCCTCTATTCACGCTTAGAATCGCCCCAGCTTGACAGATCCTCAGGTTGCCAGTTTGGACCTGCCCACGCGCAATAATGACAATTTCCAACAGGTTGTTTAATTGTTTGGACTCTGGCAGAACTATTTATAACCCCCCCAACCCACGCACGCACGCACACGCACACACACACCGCCACCAGCCCTCCTCCTTAACTCTCTTGTAAGTGAGAGTGTCTGTCTGAAAAACAATCCGAGGAAGGGGGGGTCCGCTGGAGTCGATCTCCTGTGGTATTTTGTTTTGAGCAGGTGGTGCGAGTTGAAGTTCCCTCATAAGGTAAAGTGGCATTAGAGGGTCCAAATGGCAGACTTATATATAGGCTGCCAATTCAGCACATTGTTCAGGACTGCATGGCTGCGCTTTCTCCGCTGTCTGACGGAAGACCTGCGGCTTTTTTTTCTCCTCCCCCTCTTCCTCTGTGGGAATCAGCCTTGACAACAGGCGGACAAGCGTGAACACAGCGGCTGAACAATGTGAAATGTCCATCGGATCTCGAGCACGTGGGAAATAATCGTCACCCGCCTTATAAAATATATATAAAAAACAATTTGATTTAGTCTGTATAATATTTTTACAGATTTAAAATACAAAACAAATGTTTTAATTCCGTCCTTGTTTTTTCACAGCTATTTTTTTTTAAAAATTTAGTTCTATTTTAATTACATCACACCATCATTTGATGTGGACAGTCACATTTTCTAATTACATCTTCCTCTGTTCACTTCATCGGCATGCTCCTTGTTTTAGCTGTGATTCAAGAATCATCACATGACATTTATTTCCAACTGAATCCTGAAATGTTTGAAAATTTCAGGTTTCACTTCTTTTTATTTGTCTCACTGTGAAGCGTTGAAAAATGGGCTTACTTAGAAATCCAGCATTAATTTGATGTGCCACATATACGTCTTCTTCTTCTTTTTTTTAAGGATGCTGGGAGGCCTTTTTCCTGTGGTGTGATTCAGAGAGACTCTTTAGTGGCAGACAGAGGGCACAGTCGGAGGGGCAAAAGATTAAGAGATCTTACAGCTGTTAGAAAAAAGGGGGACAGAATAGAGTCAGAATTTTGGCACCAATCAGACACTTGCTGCAGAAGAGACCCAATTTTGATTTTTAGAATTTACTATAAGTTATATAAGTATATATATAATATATAAGTTAACTCTCTTTGGCATTACTGTTGTTTTAGTTGCATATTGAGCTTAACATCTATCTAACATCTGACCGCACTGTAGCAGATCCGAACGTTTCCATATGTTGTTTTTTTGGAGGATGTCAGTCACCTTCATTGGAGACCCATCTCTTCACAATTTTAAGCCTGTGGCCAATCTGGAGAGTCCTAATTATTTGTTTTCAGGCTCTTTGAAAAAGACACCAGCCCCCAAATTGGACATGTGTTGTACAAACACAAATTAAACATTTAGCCGTAAGTATTTCTCCCTGAGTCCTAAGTGCATATTAGTCAGCCTATACTTATCTCTGGCCCAACGGCACACCCAAATTGCAGTGTTGCTGCTGAAAAAGAAAGGTTGGGGCCCCAGAGAATGAGCACTTGAAACATGCTGGCAGATGCCCATAAGTTTCCCAACCAAAGTGGAAGCTTAGGTGTGTTTGTGCGCACAGTGCATGTATGTGTATGCTTGTTTAGTGCACTTTCACATCTTTTGTGTTTTTTGCGCTTGTCCAGAAAGAAATCAGACAAATGTGTGACTAATTGTTCTCACGCGTATTTTCACTGATTACATTGTGTTTTTGCACATGAGCGTGCACCACGGCAGTGTGTGTTCTTGTAGCACAGTTAGGTGTGTATCCTATAAAAGGATTTTCAGTGTGTTGTATGGTGCGTCCTTGTCATGAATTTCTATATTTATAACAAGACTTTCTGCCCGCACGCATGTATGTGCCTTCATTGCGAGTGTGTGAATGTGGGCCTGACTGGATGGACATCCTGCTCTATGGATTCGTCCCCATGTTTCCACCATGATATAACCCTGGAAACAGCTTCTTAATTTTTCCCCTGAGCAGAGAATAACGGGGTGCCATTTTCATTCTTCTCTCTCCTCTCTTTCGGTGGTCTCGAGGTAACCTTTTCTTTCTGCCGGTGAATCTCCAGCACCTGCTCCCAGCCTTCCAATTTTAAAAGCTCAAAATAAGAGCTTACCTGACACATGCACTTCTTAATGACAATCTCCTCCATGCAAGCACACAAGACACACACTCTCTCGTCCATGTCACATTTTTGCATACAGTATGTAGTCTTTGCTCGGCATTATGGCATCTTCTCAGATTCACTGCGTCTCTTATTTTGGGGTTTCTTGATGCACAGAGGAGCTCAAACTTTCTCCATCTTCATCAGCTGTTTTCTGCCTGTTCTTTCTTTATGCATCGTGTGGCCAACCTTTGATGTCTGCAACATTAACATTAGCTCTTATATACATGCAAATGGATAGAGTAAGATTTCTAAATATGTGGTTTACACGAGCGCTTTGACAAATGGTTGTTGTACTGTTAACACGGACACAGACTAGGCCTTCTGCCTGAAGAGGAAAACTTCTAAAAGGTGGCTTCAATCCACCTTAAACCTCTTACTGCTTTTTTTTTAAACAAAAGCTCTTTTTAATCATATGATATGAATTCGTAAAACAAAAAACATTTGTAATTTTTTTGGTTCATTTTGAGATTTGAATGACTTGGCAGTGGACATGGCAGCATCGTTCTTGCTGCTCTCTTGCTTTTTCTCGTGTGGAAAAACTTACCATCACCGCTGACACGAAACAGAGAGCTGCCTTTTCTCCACGCTGCAAAAAGTCATTTTTGGAAATGTAAGAACTAAATTATTGAGGCAACATAAATCACCAAGCAAATCCAGCCTATGGTTTATACACATAAGAAGCAGTGCAGGATGGTATTTTACGTTAATGCTGAGACACTTTGTGCCCAGTTAAGGTATGTTTATGCATCCTTAAATGAAGCAGCTGTCATTCTGATTCCCCTGTGGAGACATATGTGTGAAAGAAAAAGTGGGATTTTATTTACTTTGCATTGTAGTCATGTTGCAATTTACAAATTAAATTGTGGCATCTGAAACAACCAGCTAACATTTTTACATTTACGTGATGACTACGATGTTAGGTAGTGAAAAGTGACTTGATGATGTTTTCATTAGGACAAAAAAGGGAAGAAAATCACATGAACTTAAATTTGTTTCTCAGAATTATGTTATTTATTTTGTGAAAAAAAAATCAACACAATTACATTACAAATCAGTAAATGCAAAAAACCCAAAGAAGCAGAAAAAAACAAAAAAAACAATTAAAAAAACAGGAAGATATAGCATTTGATTTCTTTTATATACTGTAATGTTGCAGCAGAAGAGATTCGTCTCAGTAGTTTTTCAGTGTTGCTTATGTAAAACCCATCACTGTAACTTTATTGTTTCTTAAAACAGGCTGACTCATTGTGAAAAAGACATGGCTGTTTTTTTTCCTGAAGTTCACCAACCCCCTAAACTTCAGCACACGCCAGAAGTAAATGTCAAAAACAAAGAGTACATCGGGATAAGTTAGATGATTGTGGTTAGCCTTTATTTTTGGTCAGGCCTATCTGATCGCTGGCTTTTTGAATTTCTAATAAGGCTAGAGGGCTACCAGGTGACTGACACAAGTGCTCTAGTGGCTCCTTATCTGTCAGTCAGCAGTCGTGGCCTTGGACTGTAGCAGCAGAGGCAGCAGATGCTTTGGCAATTACACTCCTGATGAATTTACAGAAGAAGGAAATCACACAGAGAAGCACGTTTTTCAATACCAGGAGGTTTTTAAGTCCTTCCTGGTCCATCGGCTTTGCTTTTGCATTCCCACTTTCTCTTTCAGCCTTTCAGTCTTCCTCTTTCTCTCCTTTCCTTTCCTTTTGGGTTACATTGAACACTCCAAACTAAAGGTATATGAAGTGGCTGGCAGTAAAGATGATCAGCCATGACCCAGAGATTGGAACGTTTGTGTTAAAAATGTAAAGAAAAAGAACTTACTTTCTTCTTTCTGTAAACCAAAAACACTGTCATACAAAAAAAAACCCTGTGGCACTCTACTTTGTCATGACATGAGTCGTATGATTGGTGGGAGTCTTTGCTATTGTCTACACTAGGGCCATGGTAATTGTGTTGGTGTTTGTTATACTTGTTGTGATGGTGATATAAAAGTTCTGCAGATTGAAGTTGTGCAGTGCACAACTGATACTCTTATGTTTGTCCTGTTATTTTTTGTGTTTGCAAGGATTAAATGCCCTGTGTGGGAGATACAAACCCTCAGATGTTAATTTATCTGTGGTTCATTTTTATAATTTAATAGTAAAGCTGATCAAGAAAGATTTCAACGTTAATGATTAGTACTGGCTCACATCTTAAAAAAAGCAATGAGTCTTGGGTGGATTGTACTGTTGTAGGACTGAATAAAGGCGAGTGTCATTGGTAAACATCTCCTGTGTAGTTTATGCTGCTTCAAAATCAGAAGGGTGGGGTTCCATATCTAATTACTAATTATATCTAATAACAATTGCTGGAAAGTTTTATCAAGCCAATGAAAGTGTTTGAATATCTGTTTACACTTACACTTTTGTGTAATTAACAGCAAAGCTTGCTGTTTGTGGATTGTCATGCAACATAGGCCCCACCCCTCTGGCACACCCAACAGGTTAAAACAAACAAAAGAATTTATTTGCACTACCCTTTGATGAAACTCTGCTGTTGATGTTGCACAAATCGTTCCCAGGTGCTCTGTATTTATTTGCTTTCTTTCTTTCTTTCTTTCTTTCTTTCTTTCTTTCTTTCTTTCTTTCTTTCTTTCTTTCTTTCTTTCTTTCTTTCTTTCTTTCTTTCTTTCTTTCTTTCTTTCTTTCTTTCTTTCTTTCTTTCTTTCTTTCTTTCTTTCTTTCTTTCTTTCTTTCTTTCTTTCTTTTTTAAAAATCTGCTGATTTTTAATACAGATTGCTTCCAGGGCCACTTTAGTACAACACGGCAAGTTTCATATTGAACTTGCTTTGCAAGTCTGTCTGTCCAAGGATGGGGGAAAAAAAGAAATGTGTTGAAGTGTTTGTGGCAAGAGGAAAGTCCTCTTGTGCTGTCCATGAACCTTTCTGAGAGCATTTTGATGAACAGCTGAAAGTGGCAAATGATGCTCATACTGACAAAATAGAACCACGCGCTACTGTGCATGTGTACTTTGGCTATAGGACAGTGCCCCACACACATTCATACTCAGACGCACATATGCATCCTTGGGCATACAACGCGTTTATCAAAACATACAGGGAGTGCTGTCACAACTTCACTGCTCTATTTGGCTCAAGCAAAGAATTTACTTTAGTTCAATACTTTGAAATTGAATTTACTTTAGTGTAAAAAACTAATTACAAACTATAATAATAAAACAAATAAACTGGAAACAAATTTACATAGTAATTAGGTCTATTTTGAAGAAATAGAGACATGGATAGAAAAAAGGTCTGTAGGATAGACAGTGTAAAATATGGATGTAGCCACTGTGACACAAAAGTTTGAGATGAATATTTTTTTTGTCTTTTGGTGTTTTGAAACCAGTTGTGACAAGCAGGGGGGTGGGACAGTTGAAATCCATGCTCATTGGCTAACGTTCAGTGAACTGGATAATCCTCGTTTCTGACACTTAGAATGACCAGAATTAAAGTTTTATCCATATGACCCAAAGCTTTATCCATCTTTTTATCATCTATGGTTTGTAGCCTGTTTTGTAAACACGTATCATGATCTGATTGGATAAAGGAATGGACAAGAAAAACAAACAAGCAAGAAAAACTTGCATAAGTTCTTTTTAAAATAACTGGGTTATTTCCATAATGGAGAAAGTGTAAAAACTGTCCAAACTGAAGCAACAGAAACTCAGATGTGTTGAGCTTAAGTTGATGATTTGGGTCAAGTTTGAAAAATAAGGGAAACTATGTTTCCCACAGAAGTGTATCCTTATTAAACCCTTTTTGACTTTCACGACAACTGATGTAAAGATCGCACAGTGCCCCTTTAAATGTTCACTTATATTTGAGGTCATTTTGCTCTTGTATTCTGACCATAGTTATAGTTTATGTTGCACATTAGTTTTTTGTTTCTTATTTTGTTAAAATAAGATAATTTACGGCACAACACAGTAGATTCCACTGAGATGTCATTTCCGTGCATACGTGGTCATGAGTTATTAAATGTGAAATCTGAATCTACATTTTTGGTGACTCCGGGTCTGATCTGTTCCACTCTGCTCGTAATTTGCCCTCGGTGCTGTTCACGCTGATTAAGAACAGAATTCCTTTTTGAAAATTACTGTCAGTTATAGTTTCACTCTTAACAGCATATATCACAGTTTCCTTGGAAGCCAATCGGGACGTGCCTTTTCAGGAATCTGTAGTTTTTTGCCGCATAGCCAGTGTCACTCTATTTTCCCTCTCCTGGCCGCACAACCTGAGAGAGATTAATAACCTCTTTAAAGTTAAAGAACAAAAAAAAAGAAGAAGAAGAAGAAAGAAACAGCTGCAAACAAACCCAGGGAGGCTGGATTCTGGGTTCATGTTTACATTGCTTTTATGATTTGGTCCTTTCCTGCTCCTCCCATCTGCAGAAGCATCACGCTGTTCTAAATGCAGGCTGGGTAACCTCCACTTTTACCACTAGTAGTGGTTTGGAGTAATGGGGCGTGGAAGCAGGGTTCGGGGTGCGAGGCCTCTGAAATGATCCTGTGGTAAAGTAGTGAGGGCCAGGATGACATGGTCCCACCCGCTGAGCCCAGGACCGAATCCAATTGGTCATCAGCCAGCTTGTCTACACAGGGCGTTGCCATGGTTTCTGAGCCATAAAGAAGTCTTTAATCGAGCCGTTGTCATCATAGGATGGTGGTGACCACTTGGGCTCAAAGTGGAGAGATATAGGCAGCAGTACAGAAAAAAAAGAGAGAAAACAAGATATCAGCTGTGAGGCTCAGAATAGAAAAGGCAGAGCCCTGTCTTCATAACATACACACATAAGGATCATTCCCCTTTTTTAATGTGTGTATTTATTAACGACATGCTCTTGACAAGCTCTGCTGGCTCATGCCTGTTTGTATATGGCATGCTATGTTCTGTACATACTGTTGGATTAGCAGAAATGGGGTGTGTGGTGTTCAGCGATGACGAGATGCAGAGGAGTGGCGCTGGCTCGGGTATCGAGCTGACCGAGCTCAGACATCAGGTTTCCTCCACTCGGGCCAACGCATTTTAGATGGCTGGGTGGACAGCAGTATCACCTGCTGACATTTACGCTGGACGGTTTCACACACAAGAATACACACGATATGGTGACTGGTGTTAGCAGCACTGTGTGTGTTTACTCTGCTGTGAGCCATCAGGGTCTTCAGGAGCCCCACCTGTTGATGGTATCTAACATGAACGGCACATTTTGAGAGGAACTTAAATGAAATGATTAAACACGGCAAAGAAGCGCTCAGGGCAGTCGCACTGGCTCTGTGTGACAAAATGAAATGGCCTTTTGCCTCAGTCCTTCAAGTTGATGGTGCCTGCCACTGCAAGAGGGAAACATGCTGCCTCAGCAAGCTGTTTAGTATCATTCTGGAGGAGCTAACGCTGTTTCTCCCCGTTAAATATGGGAAACATACATAGACGGGCCTGTGATGTCACTTGTTATTGCTGGAGGCCCGCTGTAGGAAAAATCTCATTTGCCTTTGTTGAGCGCTGTAGTGAAAAGGAGCTTATGTTGTAAAGATGTTACTGTAGCTGCTGCGCCGCCCGCCACGTCTCTGTGTGTGTGTGTGCGCATGCCTGTGTCTTTAGCTGTCTCTGCACTACATTGTGCATCTAATGTTTGTTTTTCCTCACATTTGTTCAACTTTGACCAGACAGTGGTTCCTGTACCTGTTTGTTTATGGCCCAAACAAAAGAAGTTAAGAGGCGGCCCTTTGTGCAGGAGATTTATGCATGACAGCGGCTATTGTAATTTTCATACATGTTTCCTCTGCCTGCCTCCTCTTTGATTTTTCATGTGCTTTGTGGACATGCTTCACCACCCTTTGTGCCAGAGAATAAGCTCTAACTTAGGGACGGTGACGATGGAGTGAGTCATGCCGCGGAGAGAATGAAATATTCAGCAAAATCTTATGGAACATAACGGTTACATGTTGGGATAATGATTTGTCAGAGGTCGCATCAAGTTGCTAAAGTTCCACCTCTAAAGTTCGTTGTGACGCCCACAAGATGTTCCTGGGATGGTGCAACCCAAATGCAAACGTGTGCACGTGTGTTAACCCGTGATTATTTTTTTTAGGCTGAAAAGGAAATTTTAAGTCTAAGAGAGGTAAACTGAAAGGTCAAAAAAATTTACAGAACTGTGGAGAAATAAAGTAATAAATGTTGACATCATGGTTTAGAATTCTATAAAATAAAATGTGTGCATGAAAAAAGAAAAAAGAAAGAAGCATTTTACCACAAAGTAGCACTCAGGAGCAGTGTGAGATGGTGTTTTTCTTTTTGTTCTGGTGATGAGATAAACCGTATCTTTGAAGCGGACGTATGGAGAAAAGACAACTGGAATAAAGCGGTTGATATTTATTGCCACCGCAGTTATTCCCGTTGTTTTTTCTACCAATCCTGACGACCACCTCCTCCATCTCAACAAGTCTCCCCTCACATTCAGCTTCTTCGTGTTTTACGGAGCAGCAGATTTGTGTGCTGTCCTCTAAATCATTTCCCTCTCTAGCAGATTGCTCCCCACTGGAATATTGGCCTGACAGCCCTTCCCCCCCCCCCCCCCCCCCCCTCCTTCTACTTCCCCAGTGGACTCATTTACATTTATGCACGCAGCAATTAATTACAGACTGGCGCTGGCCTTGTAAATTAGAGGGAGCTGAGGTCGCCCTCATTAATTGCCCCTGACAGTTAAAGCCTTGTTTGGGTCGTGACAAGGATGACTTTAGGCCGGGACACTGGAAGCTTTGCAAAGACTGGCGTGTCTTCATGCATCTGATATCATTTTGGGGTAAATTAACATGTTTCTTGATGACTATGTTATTGTGTGCTAGTTTTTTTTCTCTTCTCTTGGACACAGAAGCATTTTGCAGTCTCTGTGTTCTTGGCATCCAGAGGTCACCATTCCATTCTTTGTGTTTTGTCTTCAGAGTAATGTCTTGTGTATTCTGGGGGTCTTTCATCCAAATGCTTGCGTATGGGAGTTTTCAATAGGCCCAGGAGTCAAGCAGGCAACTTCTCACGGTTTTGGCCTTTTCATGCGAAGACGCTCCAACTTCTTCCAGCTCCTTCCAGCTCCTTCCTTCACAAGGCCCTCCTTTCTTCTCTGTCACGCAGCGATGTGTTTGTGCATACCTCACCAGCTCGACAAAAGAAGGGAGAGATCCTATTCACTTTTGCCTTTGACATTCACCTCTTATTTTTACAATCTTTCCAAGGCGCGCTGTTTGCACAGTGGAACAGGCTTTGTCTTGAAGAAGCGGGACAATGGTGAGCACCATAATGTAATCTCCTAAGGGTGGTGAGCAGAGGGGTGAGGTTTAGACATATGTGCTGGCGCTTGCCCCTACCGTCCTCTGTCTCCCTCCCACCTTTAACTTTAGCAATATTTCATGTTAACAGCGACTTGGGAGAGAAATGCGTGTTGTCACTTAAGCTTCTGTAATGTTCGCCCAGGTATTCCGTGAAGGGAACACAAAGGCTTTTCACTCATGCAAACATCCCCTTCCCTTGTTGCACCTTTAAAAAAAAATGTAAAAAAAATTCTGTAGCAGTTTGGCCACCCACGTGCAAGACTTCAATCCTTTCTTCTCCTGCTGACATAATAAGGAAACATTATCCATTCCTCGACTTAACTAAATGTTTTAGCAGTCTAAAACCATCTATCTATCTATCTATCTATCTATCTATCTATCTATCTATCTATCTATCTATCTATCTATCTATCTATCTATCTATCTATCTATCTATCTATCTATCTATCTATCTATCTATCTATCTATCCATCCATCCATCCATCCATCCATCCATCCATCCATCCATCCATCCATCCATCCATCCATCCATCCATCCATCCATCCATCCATCCATCCATATTCCCTTTATTGCTTGAATATCTAGGTGTGTATAGTTTAGCGAAAGGCAGGAATAGCAGCACATTGTTTTGCTTTAGGGCTTGTTGTACAAGCTACGTTGTTTCATTTAGGATGTCACGCTTCAAGGACAGAGTAAAGAAAGCAGCAGTATTCTTAAAAATTGAAATTCATAGAACAAATAATTTGTGCAAAAGTTTTTTTTGTCAAACTAATATTTGTAAACTGTGATGAATGAATCATACAACCTCAGAAGCACTGTCTATATGTCTGTCACAGTTTCATAGTGCACAGATTTAAGAGTTCAGTGCTAATAGTTGCACACAGCAGGTTTCCCTTCTTACGGGCCCAGAGTGAAAATACTAAAAAAAAAAAAATCTCTGAAACATTACAAGGCCTGGATGACATGGCCAGTGGCCCTCAGAGAGGCAGTGTGCGCTATAAGTGCATCATTTATGGGTCAAGTGAACCTCATTTTGGTTTAATTGCCCATATGATTAGCTGGAACCATGCACTGTTTCCTACGGTGCAGACATGGAAGTGGCAGCACAGAGCCTCATGCAGCGCCACGCTCATTGAGAGCGCTTCCGCCTAATAGAGTTCCATTGTTCTTTCTCCAGTGTGTCCACGATTGCACAAGTGGCATTGACAGCTGCAACAAGACAACATTTGGGACTGCGCATATTTTATTGCGTGAATGCGTGCATTCATTGTGCAGGTGCTGGCCTCGCTGTGAACATAACACAGGGTATCTTCGTGCACGGTATTGCTCACCTCTTTTTCTTAAAAAAAAGTTCCCTAATGCAATGATGTCACAGCTTTGGTTTTTGTCTTTTGTCTCAGACCTTTTGTTTTGCTGCTTTCAGTATCTATTGCAAATATCAGACACTTTCCCCCCTGCAGCTGGCTCAACTGTAGGGTGACATGTGCCATTTTACAGCTGTTGGACAGTGGGCCAAAAAGGTAGCTGTTACTTCCTGCAGTTGTCAGGAGAAGCCTGGAATGGCTCTATAGCCTGGATCTCCTATGTCAGGTCCTCCCTGAGATGAGGATCTGACAAAGTGGTGAAGAGCAGCAACTGAGCATGAGTGTGCAAGCACAACGTATTAAAGGAAAAAATAAAAACAGCCAGTGTGTGTCACCTGGTCTATAAACGTCCATTTGAGTGCTCACTGCTTCCAGCGAAGAACTGGGTAAATAATTCCTGCATTAATTTACTTCAGATGACTAGCTCTCTTTTTGTTCTTTTATATTTCAGGCTCTACAGTACACACATTTATAGCAGATCCGTTGGCTATAAGCACTGTTTACACATTGCATATGCACATGTGGACATGTGCAGAAATCCTGCAGAAAACACGCACACCAGCATAAGCCAGTGGGTCCTTACACACAGGATTTTTGCTGAGTCTGTGCATTTTTTGCGGCAGTGCTCCTCTACTGGACAGCCAGCTGTCTCTCCGATTACCCAGCATCCTCCAGGTGTCAGATCTGCCATCTGCAGATGAGTGGCAGGGTGTGTGGACGGAGGAATGACGGGGGAAAAGAGGGAGAGAGAGAGGGGGGGGGGTTAAAAAGAAAGAGAGGAAACAGAATAACTGGTTCTGCAGACATCTGGAACGTGTTCAGACGGGTCAGCGAGAGCTGCGGAGTGTGAACGCTGCTCAGGGGAATCCAACTCGCAGTCACTTGATTGAGAAAGTGGCTTTTTGAGTCAGTGGCTGCTCAAGGCAAAGACAGAGAGACACACAAAGAGAGTTGCATCTTACAGAAATGTTTGCAGGGATGTTTCACCAAAATGTGTTTTTACCCATTATTTGTTATCAGTTTTATTATCAGAACTTCTTTGATTTTCTCCGTTCAGAATAAGATTCCGATTTAATTGTGCCCTGAGAGAAAAATGCTTCTACGAGAGAATGATTTGGCTGATTAAAGACATGAATAAAAGATCATATAAGCCCAGTGTTTGCTTTTTTCTTCGTTGTTCTCAATTAGGCTCAAATGGTAGAATCAAAGGGGTGTTTGTATGGCCCCCTTTGTAGCACTTAGATGCTGTGTTTGGGTGACTTGATGATGAGCGGCATCAGAAAAATGCTGCTTTGGTGTGTTTAATTGCTTTGTCTGTCGTTGTCTGCACAGACTCTCTCTTTAAGAGCCTCCTTATCCTGGTCAGTTCTTTCTTTCATAAATTAATGACCTTCCTCTCTTAATTATGACTATCTCTCTCTCATCCTGGGGCTCCCTCAGAGTGATGACTCACTCCATCCTGATCATGGTACCTTCAAAGTGTTGTCATTATTTGTTATTATCCGGTTTAGCAAATGACTGCTTGTGGTTTGCACTTGTGTGTGTGTGTGTGAGTGAGGCTATAATGAGGCTGACCCCCGGTTAGCTTCGGGAGTGAGAGTGGGTTATTTTAGGAATGGTGAGCTGTCCACCTGATGAGAGATTTCTTTTCCGTGCTCTCGCTGGAATCAGCTTTTAAAAGAAAATATCAGACATCGCTAACCACATTAAGACAGATTTCAGCCAATTTCTTCTTCTTTTTTTTAAACTTCAAAGTCGCGTACAAGAATCACGTTGTTTGTCATTTGTTGGGCTTTGCATGGCTCAGTGTGCGCCGCTGTTTGTGCAGGGGAAAGTGCTGCGAAAGAAATACACTGATCCTCTGTTGGGTCTGCCGCGGACTTGATACAGGAGCTCTGTTCTGTCATGAACATCCGCTACAGAGAGCTCCCAGGTGGGGTGAGAGTGTTCACTGTGCTCCAAGAACAGATCCCAATTCAAATTTTCATAGTTTGTCAAACCATTGCTGGCGTGATGCAAAAAATGTAGCACTGAAAAATATTTCCTGATTTGCATGGCAAGGCTGTCGCCCTGGAGGGTCACATAAAATGTCAGTTTTCATCTCATCATAGATGTTATCTGACAAAATATTCCTTGTTTTTGTCTGTTTTGCTCTATTCTAGGTGATGTTCATGAATTTTAAAGTGCATCCTTAAGTGTGAAGAGGGTGTTGGAGCTGAAGCCTCTTATTTCTGTAAGTTTTCCTCATCCACTGACATGACAAGTACTTTCTTGCACTGTATCACGCCAGCTTCTTTGTGATTTTGTGCCACTGCTTGGCACCTCGGATAACAGCTTCAGTAACAAGGCAGATGATAAACTGTTGCAGAGAAAACACTATTGTTTTGGCAGAGCAGCACAGAGCGGCTCTCGCTGGTGTTTGAACATGCCAGGTTTTGCACCAGTGGTTGTGTTACCTGAGTTGCGTGTGTGTGTGTGTGTGTGTGTGTGTGTGTGTGTGTGTGTGTGTGTGTGTGAATGCTAGCCCATGTTAACAAAACTGTATCCAGCTATTTGCTTGTCAGCCACCTCTCACTCCTCCGTTGCTACAGACAGACTGCTTTTGATTTTGTTTCGCAGCAAATGCAGACCTCCACTCCTGGTAGTGTTCTGTCCTGTGTGCCCTCAATTGCCGCTTTCACTTGGGTGAAGAAAGGGGTCTTTTAAAGGCTCCCACAGGCATCACTCCAGGAACCTCTCACTGCTGGGACCTACAGTGTGCCTTTTAATGGACTTTCTCTCTGTGAGCAATAAAGATTATATCTGGAGTCAAATAGTGCTGCAGGTAACACTAGCCTAAATTAATCGGGTGAAGTCGCTGGGGCTGATCTCAGTGGTTTCAGCAGAGACATATGAAATGTACAGATGGCAGAGGTTGAAGAAAAGAGTGATCTGACCATCTGGCTAATCCTCCTGTTTAAGAATACCTATTAAGGCCCTGTCTAGTGCCCCTTGTGTCACTGGTAGGTCAGATCATCTTTTATCACAAACTAGAACTGCAGTTTGCTACCTGGGTATGGGACCAGTGCAAGAGGTCACAAGATAAATAAGCCAGGTTACGGATGGAAAGAAAGATAAAGAGAGAAGAAAGTGGTTAAGAAGATGGATGGATTGATTACTGAGTGTACTTACCCCTTCATCCCTCTGAAGTATGAGTAAAAATCAAAGAAAGCACCACTTTGGTTAAACTAAAAAGAATGATCAACTAGAGCAATTTAGGGAGCAATATTGTGGCTCTGTGGAATCCTTTCACAGATTTTGTTTTGTCATAGATAAAAGCGCTGAAGTAAGGAACTGTATAAAGATTGGGGGAAAACACCCAGGTGACTTAGGCTCGCTTATAATTCTATCAAACATCCTTAATTTCATCAGCTGATTTGCAAACTCAAAATCAAATTATTCTGTCTTTTAACATGCAGTTGCTTTTCAAATCCAATAACATAACGGTAAGATGACAAGTGTACCCTCGTAACAAAATCACAGTCTTTATTGGGTACCAATCCTGTCGTGACAGCGATGATTTATGGCATCTTTGTTTCACAGGACTTTGGAAGGAAGAGGATGTTGTGTGCTTGAGTTACAAAAATTGAAGCCTTAACTTGCTATAAATATCCAGCGAATGATCAGAAGAGCAGTTATGTGTCTGTGGCGTCACTGGGCAGTGCTCCAAATGTGAAACAGGATAATGTCGATTATTGCGTGTTCACATTTAGTGTGTGGAAAACTACATTTTTCTTCTTCCTTTTTCGGTGAATCCAAAATGTTTTAATGCTCCATAAGGGAATTAGGATCAGAGCTTATATATCCATAAACTGACACACCATGTCCACGGCACGGGATTTCAAGCTGTAGGCGATATTAGTGTGGTCTTCTGAAAATCTCAATCAGAGCCGTAATGAGCAGTAAGGAAGACCACTTTATGCAGAATGATAGCCCTGTGTTCAGAGCTCTGTTGTTACACATAGCTGCTGTAATAGAAGTCATTTGCAAAGAGTTAGACAAGTTACCAGACAGCAAGCAGCTGTTGGGATGATTCGTAGTAAACAAATGAGCTAATAAGCTAATGAACCCACTGAGGTTACCTGTTTGGCCTCCCCCAGGAAAATGTCCTTATCTGCTCCACGACATTTGACTTTAGCTTTGTGTGAGAACTCAGCTGCATTACTGCTAATGGGCAGCATCTAACAACATTTAGTGTTGTTTAGTTAACATTACGCAGTTAACCTCATGTTAATCTTATGTTAGCAGAACTCTGTGTCCTCTTCAAGTTGTACAATTAGTTTACTGTTCTGATTCATCCACACATATGACTTTTCTGTGGTGGACAGGATACCTTAAAAGGACATTTTCAGGGATGGGAAAAGAGAAGTGAACTGCTAGAGTACATATGCGTGAGTGTTATGTATGTTGTTGTTTCCTATATGTGTTTGTGCTTGTATGTGCGTTGGTGTTTTGCACACTCATGCCTCATCAACATCCCATCAGAGACCCATCTGGTTTTCTTTGAAGAGGCTCGTGGAGCTGCAGCAGCCCTGGCTTTAAGGCAGGGCCAAGCCAGCAGCAGTTCCTCCCCACTTACACATAAGTCCATGGTGCAAGGCCCTCTGCCAGTAACATTATAGACCGACCCTTGTGGCTACTTCCCAAACCACCCAAGCTCATACCCCACTTTCTCTCTTCTATTGCCCTTGAAATGGGGCCTGCTCTAAATATTATCTCCCCCTGTGCTTTATCCCTCCGTTTATCCCTAAGTCTGCAGAGAGAAGAAAGGAGCCGTGGGGCTTAGTCACTTTTTCCCTTCTCTTCTCCTCTCTCCAAAACCACAGGCAGCGGCAGCGGCTTCCTGGAGATGAGCGCTTTTGTCTGTTGTGTGACCGCTGTGGCTTTAGGCAGATCCTCCTCTGATGAGGTAATGTGCAAGCTGGATGATCAGGCAGAGGGAGAAAGCAGGGAGGTGTAGGAGAGGGACCTCAGTTTGGATCTATATTTTAACCTTTGATTTATCGAGCTGGTTCTTACATCCACATCCTGCTTCACATGGAAGGCTGTTGACTTTAATCCCTGGATCAGAGACACAGTTGGCAAAGTTGAACTGCAGACTACTGATGAGTAGCGAGTGTCTGTGAAAAAAGGTTTAGCACACGGGAATATTTCTTGCATTTCCTCTGCTATTGGCTCCATTAGTAATCAGTAACTCTTTATCATTTTGGGAGTTTGTTTCCGCAGTTGCAGCAAAAAATATTCATAAATATTTGTTGCTGCAAAAGTTACAAAATCATTTTGCATCAATATACAGAAACATTTCAGTATTTGCAGATATCCAGATCTTGTCTTGAACTGGTGTGAAATGAAGCAACACTTTCATTATTCCCATTATTCACTTTGTGTTTCAGCTTCTACTTAAGAATTTCTTCATAGATTAAAAAAGGTGTCAAAGGTTTTGTGTGATTTTTATGTGCAAATTTCCACTCAAAAAAAAAAAAAAAATACTGGAAAGGAACCTGCTCATGGTTATTTGCATATGTGTCTGGACTGTAAGTGTTTCCAATGCGTGTTTGCCCATTTTATCTTTTTTTTTTTTGGTAACTGCTGCTACACTCAGACCTCGGGCCTCCTGTTAAGGAGTGCCAGCAAACTCACTGACATTAAGAATGATTGGTTTCTGTTTTACCTGCCATGGGTCATGGAGGTCTGAGGCCAGGGTCAGCCTCTCTGTTGTGGTTTGTGCTACAGGAGATGTCACCGGGTCCTTAGATCACAGTGATCCAGCGTATTATTCTCTCCAGACAATATGCTTCTATACCTCTTTGCATTCTTGAACATGCCGTAGCTGGAATGAGATGTTTTTTTTCAGCTGTTTGGTTTCCTTCAACACTTCATTAAAAACAGTGGGTTTTAAATACCTTGTGTTTGAATGTTGTGTTGACTGTGTAGGTGGAAAGAAGGAAGGTCAAAAAGCAAACAGCACATCTGCAACAATGGCTCTCCTGCAGTGCAAGCACTTGCTGTTAAGAGACTTGTCTCAGCTTTATATTTACGATCAAAATTTAAGCAACCCTGAATACAGTTCACTGCAGCATCACACAACAGCATAGCAGCCTCATAATTACAGTATTCTCATTAAAGTAAAATCCTGCATCTCATTTGAAAGCTGCCATCAGCAAAAATTAACTTGCCCTAATGGCCGCTGATTGCATTCCTGCAGTGGCCAACCCCCTCCTCCAAATTTAGTGATCTGATCATTTAAGTACATGCTAGCATAATTGAGGTCTCTCCCTTGATTAGATTTGCGCCAGCTTTTAACAAAGCCTGCTCGAACTTAATCCAATGACCCC
Organism: Copadichromis virginalis; assembly: GCF_057382275.1. NCBI lineage: Eukaryota > Metazoa > Chordata > Actinopteri > Cichliformes > Cichlidae > Copadichromis > Copadichromis virginalis. The sequence continues at coordinate 22,995,738 of NC_140624.1, forward strand.
CATTGTAGCAGGAGAGGATGGATGACATCGCTCCTGGTTAGCGTCAACATCAACCGTGCCGTCGAGCAATTAGAGGCCACGCTGATAAAGTAGCTGGACAACTATAGCTAATGATACAAATGTTCTCAAAGCTCGTGAGACAACAAGCTGAAAACTGAGCCACGTTTCATAATCCATTCATCTGACTTTATACACAGAAAGTTTTCAGAAAGGACTTTGAAATGAGAATTTAAGTTCAAGGAATCACTTCGGTTTTACAAATAACAAGCTTGTTATTCATATTATATTAGGCATGCAGTAGTAAGACAGCGCCTTTCACTGTAATAAAAGAGTCCTTGGAGTAAATTTGAATGTTTATTTAGTACCAAACAAAGGCTTACACCGACTGGAGCTGTCAGATTCAAGCAGTGTCAGTGGTTTAAGTAATGTCTCTGAGTTTTACCCAGCTACACAACATTCTTGTGTCGCAGGCCTGACCCACTGGGACTGAAACAAGCAGTTCAGCAGGGCATAGATGCGCTGTCTTTGGCTACTTCTTCTGATGACACCTGCTTGCCCATAATCACAGTTAGAGACTAAACCTCCTGCTGACCTGTGGCTGTGTGTCGCACGTTAAATCCTCTAATCTTCTCCTTTGTTCTCTGTCACCCTCGATTAGTTATGTAGCAAGAGTCAGCGAGAAGAAAGTATGTGCTGAGTTTCCAAGTACATGCCTGTGCTCAGATTAGTAACCTTTAAATGCTCCATGCATTTATGAGTCTTAGGAGATTAACGTTGGTGTTGAAAAACAATTTTTTTAAAACCAAAGGGGCTCAATATACACAGGTTCCATCTAACGTTGTAAACTTGATGGTGAGAAATTATGACTGGCTGATGTTACAGTTTTTTTTAATATTTTGAAAACAACAATAATAATTAGCATTTTAATCATGAAAAAAGTTAGAAACTGACACAACCAAAATGTTACAAATGCTACATAAAATTAAAGCCTTCATGAGTGACTCCATCACACACATTCACCTGACACAGAATCGTAGCTGATGTTTAGCTTCATTTTATCCTGCAGGCGACTATATGCAGTTAGGCTATGTCCGACTGATCTTATGATATAAGCGTCTTTTTAAGTACTGTGAGGGTTTTGAGGGAATCAAGACTTTGTTTATTGCTTCTTCCCATCTATTCTGTGTCTGTAAACCCTCTTCTATTCTTAACAATAGGATTTCACTATAAGTAGGTCTGGACAAGTTGAAGCTCACCTGTTCAAGCTGTAACTAATCATAGGACTATCTTGGCCTATAAGGTGACACGGGATGAGCAGGCATGCTGGTATGTAAGGAGGAACAAGAAATAACACAAGCAATTTTTGGATAGCAGCCCAAGTTTGTGAAAGGCTGTTTTCGAAATCAAAAGTTGCTTGATTAGCAGTTTCAGGGTGTTTTTGCAATGCTTTTCTGATGCACTTTACTAAGTTTAGGCATTCAGTACAGGCAGACGAAGCATAGCAGGCCGGAACATTTAAATTGAAATAACTCAGAGTATGTACACCACCTTATCGAGGTTTGTGTTTTCAGGCAATTGACAAAAGCTGACACACAATGCGATAATTTACGGGGGTAACAATGCTGTATTATGTATACCAGAGACACTTAAGACTGAAGTAACTGGGAAATGAATGCAGGCCAAATTTATGTGCTTGTGTTTAAGAGGGCGAGCAGCTCTAGAGCATGTTTGTCAAAGCCTTTGGATAAGGCTCCAAAATACTTGGCTCCTTTTCAAATGCCGGTTTGCTTGCTGATAATAGAGACAGATTTTGATGCTGCTGCCAGTTTGTTGTTATATAAAAAAGATACACGCTCAGATATGCAGAAAAAAAGTGTGCCACACAGGCGTCACTGAAGAAAAATACACAAATCCAAATGATTTATCGCCTGGATGCTATTACTTTAACCTATGGAGTCTTACTCAATAATTAATGTCTATTGGCATATGACCCTATATGCCATACAGTAAACAGCATGTCTCATAACTATGTATGAGATCTTTAGTTAGCTAATATATGGCTGAAAGGCTCAGAGACAAGCCCTGGGTCTTAATAAATCAGCCATATCTAATGAACCCCCTAATTGTGATTTACAGCCTGCATGCCCAGTGCTGTGATGGAGAGTAAAACAGCTGTACAGAGAGAGAGAGAGCGAGCGTACAGAGGACGAGAATCATCCAGTGGCACCAGGCAGAAAAGAAACTCTGCTGTATTAAAAACATTGCTCCCTTCCAGCAACTGTGAAATTCTTGTGTGGGTCCCGTGAGACCTTTGTCCAGATATGTTACTTAATGCGATAAAAATCAAGCAGCTGGACGAGTAACCGTCACATTCAAGTCCAACCACGAACTGAGAGCAAGCAGAGAGGGATATTTACACACTCGCATAAAGCGCTCCACCCAATCCAAGTTCTTTTTGTAAATTATTTTGATTCATTGCCCGTGGTTATTTTGCTTTCCAGTGGAAGACGTGCTATAGCTCCTTCTTCTTCTTTGTGTCTTACTGCTATACTTGCCTTTTCCTGTCCATTGCAAACTAACTGAAAACATGCCTCGTGTTGCTTGTGTGCCAGAATGTTCATATCATCCACTAGTCAGATAAACAAATGTAAGATGGATTTCATTATATTATGCACAATCGATAGACTGTCCACAGCTGACATCAGTCTTTCTGGAACGATCAACTCCACCTTAGTATTAAATATTTGCCCTGTTTCAAGGACTTAAGTCATTGTGAACATCGACTGCTGTGATTGGCTAGATTAACAACCTAGTTTGAAGTTAGGCCTTGTGCACCATGAACAATGTATATTCTCTGCAAGGTAGGACAATGGATACTTTGTGTGGTTTAAAGAGGCTCTGATCTTGGAGCACGCACGCACACTTCTCGACACCCAAGGCTGTGGCTGTGTATAGTTTTATATGTGTTTTTACATTCTTCATATTCCAGACAAAAAAATGCACTGTGACCTATTCTGTTTTTATTGCCTGTTTTCTTCTAAACCAGCTACAGGGCTGTCTCTTCAGTATTTCATTTCTCTCTGCTACAGTATACAAGTGTTTATTGACTCATCCAAGGTATCAAATATTAACTATCACTTCATGCATAACTGTCATTTAAATAATTTCACACACACAATACACACATTGAAATATATATATATTTATATATATGTATCACCAATAATTTGCCTTCTTGACCTCTACAGTTACTGTTAAGTTTTTAATGTTCAATTTAACCATGAGGTTTTGCATATGTAGACAAAGTAGCCTTTCTTATGAAAAAACAGATGGCAAGCAAGTTTGAAAATGAATTTAGTAATTAAAAAAGTACATTTGAAAAATTTCCTTTTTTAAAATTTCCATTTTAATTTAAAAAGTGTTAATGTAAATAACTGAGGAAATGTTTTTTTGTTATTGCTGCTTTTTATTGTAAAACGAGCCACATTGTAAATTCAGTGTAAAAATGACACAATTGGACAAAGAAAAAAAAGGAATGAAACATTTAAAATATTCAAAAAGCAGCACTGAAACCTTCCCTGCTGGTACCTTCAGGGTTAATGTGAGGGAACACAAATGCACATAGAACAGACATCTGCAACAATGTTGCTGTAAAGCATGAGGAAGACACACAATGTATGCTTTAATCGGAAAGATAATTTCATAATATTAACTCCACTTTAGGAAAATGTAAAGATTTTATATTCTTGGATTTGCAGTTTCGGCTACATGCATCTATAAGCATCTGATACATTAAAAATGCAATCACATTCCCACCATCTTTACTCCTTGCATGTTGCGTACATGTTAGCCACTATCAAAATGAAGTGAAGAAAAGCCCCATGTTCTTAGCAAAGATGACTTGGTAGGGCCATCTGTACACATTATGCATTTAAAATGGTTAATAATTGAATAAAACTATGTTTTTATTGACTGACTGAAAGTAGCATGCGCCTGAATAATGCATTCATTTCATGCTAACAAATCGTCAAAGCTCTTTCTCAGATAGGGAACAACGCTTATTGTCAGCGGATAGAGCAGCAACTGGGATTACAATGGGGACATGCAGTGAAACGACTTGTCAGTCCTAATCTAGGATTAGCAGGCTTTTGCGCCTCCCGGGTGCTCTAAAAGCCACCTGTTTGGACGCTCCTGCAGATGATGTGACACACTAGAGCTGCTTGTTTGATTCTAATTCTTTTGTTTGCATCAAAGTTTTAAAGGATTTTGGTTTTCCATTACAATGGCACGATCTAAGCATTTAAAGCATTGGACGCATTTAAAAAAATACTATTGCGGAAAATCTGCTCAAACGGAATTTGTCACTAATTGAGATCGTCCGGTCCTTTTTCAGAGCACTGTATCTGGGTATTAGCACTGATTATGTCTTTTCACCCTTGTGTTCAAAGATGCTATAAACATTTACTGTTTTTTAGGATTGCTGTGCTTTTTTTCCTAACGAAGAGCATTTTTCAGGATGTTTTTTCGGCACGTCATATCAGTGATGCGTTTCTGAGACCTGAATTCTTCTGGACCATTATATCCTCTTAAGTCAACAATTTATGAATTATAACTTTGAACAGGGTAAGCCAATGCAGTAAATTAGGACTGAAGAACACTGAACATGTCTGAGCGTGTCTGATGATTGTTCTCAAACTTAGCGAGACCCTCGAGTCCTAAAATTACTTATTAAAGCTTTTTTCTGCTGCTTGCCTCTGGGCTAATGTGATCAGTCATGTGTGAGGGCAGCTGTTGTATCGCCACAAGCTTCTGTGATAACTTTGTACTGCCGCTGTCACCCTGAAATATACTTTTGAAACTTAATCCTCTGGAAAATGAACCCAATTTGATTGTTAATCTCCTTGATGTATTTGATTTAGTAAATATATTTGCATTCTTCTGAGATATTTTAACCGCACCCAGTTGCACCTGTGCAGAGTGAAACACTTTAATATTGACTCAGTTCTTAAGGATGAGTTCAAGTACAGTTAATGTCTTTCTCCCTGAAAAAGAAGGACTTTATGGTTTTGTCTTTATTCTTAAGATAATTGGATTCACCCTTCTTTACAGCTTCTCAGTGACTATATCGGAGGTCAAAGCACAGCAAGGCTTAAAACTTGTGCAACAAGCTTATTTGTGCATCACAGTGGAGTTATGTTCATTCCCAAAGGGGTCAAAGGTTTCTGGTGCCTTCCAGAGGTCAAAGGTAATTGCTTCAATTAGTGCCATCAGCTCACGCAGATATATACTGTAGCATAATACCTCACATAAGGTGTTTGTCATATGGCAAGCTGTGTGTGCTTTAAGCTGATACAAATCAAAGGTGTAAAGAGGTCAGCAGAAAGCGAGATCATAGACGAGCGCATGCTGGTGTAGACATTTAAACGAACGAGCAGAACAGAAACAAATGTGTGTTGGTTTTCAAGGGTCCTCAAGTAATTGCCATCATAATGTAAGCCTTGTTTCCACCCGACTATAAAATATGCTCGTTTATGAATGTTCAGTTTTATTAAAAGTTACATAATACTCAGACTCATAGTTTTGATTCAACTTTTGGATGTGGCCTTATATTTATTATGCATATGCATGCATATATTCACAAGAAATTACACCTTTGAGCACGATTAGCAATTAAAAACATACTTTACTTTGTATTCCTCACATTGTGCTTCATTAAACAGTCTGTTTCTTAATAGTTTTTGGAAGCTTCCAACTTATACAGATACCTTGTACTTCTATAATCCTTCAGTATTTGTTACTATAAATTTTTAGGTATAATTACGTCCGCTGTTTGACTTTGTTAATGCGACATATTATGAGGCATGCCTTAGAACAGAAAATATTCACACTGACCAGGGCTTCTAACTACTGTGAGCGAGGGGCTGCAGACAAACAGTCCCTTTGAGCCACTGAGTGTTGACTTTGGTTTTCAATGGTCTCTTCATTGGTTTACGCTGTATCGTTGCCATGAAGTAGATAAATGTATATGTGTACTGTATTTGTGTTACCTAGGGGTGTGTTCACATGCCAGGAAAAATAAAAAGCACAAGGGAGAGTGTTGGTCACTAAGGCCACTTCTGGATTTCTGGGGGTCTGCGGTTTTAGTCCGGCATCATCGAGGTACAGAGGCCGAACACACAGGCCCAGAGCATAATGAAGTGTGTTTACGCCCACTTGACAAACGATGCATTCATAATTTGGTAACCGTTCCACCGTTGGCTTTGATTAAGATTTTTACATCAGCAGGACTAATGGAGACATCAAACCCTGTGTTTGCTCCAGGTGTCCGTATGATGACAGATGAAATCCTTAAACTGCATTTTTTTCATGCTGGGGAGTATAAAAATATTTTCTTTCCACATTCTCATAAAGTAGGAAGGATTTCTTGTTTTGCTTTTTGTTTTGTAAATTGATACTTGGAAAAAAACAACAACAATTTTTTCCAAGTAAAATTTTATATCATTAACATGATTTTAAAATATATTGTATATAAACATATTGCACCTGATATGGTATGTTAATGCTAATTAAATGACAGAAATCCACCAAATCTTCTTTTTCTGTCTTTGTTTTTGTTTTACTGATTTTCAGTGGCTCATCTGACAGACTGAACATTTTATAGTTCTGATCTCACTGTGTGGAACCAGTTTAACATCGCCACCATATTACTGAAGGTACAAACTACACCTTATAACCAATCAGCAGTTAATAAGGCCGTCTCTCATGTAGAGAAATATGTTTGTTTGGTCTATTTCCAGACGTGATAGAAATAAAATGTTTTCTATGTAAGTTAGTTGGGCAGCATTATCCCCTGTGCCTGTGTGGGTTTTCCCTGTGTTCTTTGTGTTCATTTGTGAAAGTGTGGAAATTCTGTGTTGGCACTGTTAAAAAAAACATTTATAACATTGCCTCCAAACTATTTCATATCTGGTATGTAAACTGTATACCAACATCTTCACCACTTGTGTTACACCAAGTTGTTAAACCAATTATATGAATAAACCTTCAACATGTTGTGTCTGTTGCAGACAAAAATTGACGTCATCTGCCCTCACAGAGGCAAATGACATTGTTTAAATAAAGTTAGAAATTTAAAAAAGCTTTCTTTCAACTATTAGATTATATTCTTACAGTTTAGAATCACACCAGTCTGTTAAATAAGAGCTAAACTTGTACTTTGTACCTTGCCTAAATGCTTCTTCTACCCTTCCCCTCTGAGTGCCTTGTGGTTGTAAATATTTTCTGACAGAGCCGCTCAGTGTAACATACTCGCACAATAAGTTCTATTTACCTGAGATTTGTGGAAGGATTTGGCTGTGATGGCTGATTGATGCAGACACTGCTGGGACCCAACAGTCATGCACAGCATCCGCCCACTGTATACCTTCTTTCATTGTTTCACCTAAGTCATGAAAAGGTCAGAGAATACCTGCCTTTGCGTGTGATACGAAACTACAGCAGTGAAATAGAACAGCTACTTGTTGGTTGCACAGCTACAGAGCTGCCTCTGTAAGTGAAATCCAATGAGCTGGAGTTTCAGAAAACAAAACTGCTTTTCTTGCTATTAAGCCAGTGATGAAATTGGCTGGTTTGGGGGGGTAACTGCTGCTGCTATTGAACTTTTCTATTTTGGGCAAAAGACCCATGATGAGAAATCTCTGGGAGAAAACAGGGCAGCATGTGTGTGTTCACATTCCACATGTCTGACCTATGACAGTGCCCTCTGTTTGCAGCGCTCTGCGATGATCTAATGAGAGTCCAGACAGACATAAGATTTAGGAGTTGGGGGAGCTGCTCTCATCAAGTCCAGTTCTCCCTCTTTTTCTTTATTTATCCATTGAAAGAAACCACATCACCCATTCACACCTGTGAATTCTCAATGAACTTCATTGATGGTCACTAAACAATTCCTTACGTTTTCAGCAAAGCGAACGAACAAAATCAAGTATGTTTGGATATTGTTTGTTGTTCATGAATTTTAAGAAATTTTTCTGGTTCATATCAGCTCATTTTATATTACATCTACTTTTAATTTCATTATGAGAATGTTCTATTGGAAAGCCAATGCAGAATTTCATGTTGACGTATGCCAGATCAAAGAAACTGGAACTTAAGAAAACATCGGAAAATAGGAAAAAACGCTGCACAAGTGCACAAACACCTCACGAAATACGACCCAAGTGTTTCTGGAGAGACAAAAATGTGACGAAAAAGTTGCAGAAATGACAAACTAACAGTAAACGGGTGATAAAAAACATGTATCTACAGTCTTATACGAAACACACATTACTGATATACTTTAGTTTCTGTCCCATTAACGTCTCCTCCAAAACACTTCTGCTGGGCTTTGTTGTGTTCTTGTATTTATTGTTGTAAACACCAGTCATAATGTACAACTTTTGAGAAACTTGAAATGCATGGCTTCTACAGTTTTCCATGCGTAATGGAGAACTTTTAATGACAGTGGCAGTGTGGTTTAATGCTCCAATAAAATGCTAAACATCATGGCTAAACTAGCCCACTGCTCTGCTCTTAGCATCAAGCACTTTTTTCTGCAAACGTCTCCCTGCGTTACTTTGTTGAGTTTAAAAGTGGCATATAATGTGTAGACATGCAAAATGGTATTGTGCGAATGCCATTGATAATGTCATCTTTCTTGCAGAGAAAGACTTGGAGATGGGCCTCAGTGTTCCATTTAAAATCTTCGGTTTGGTCTCTTTCACCTTATTTTCTTGTTGGGCCTGTCCAAAAGACTAACAATTCCAAGAAAAGTCCTTATTTTCTTTCTCCTGATTTTTTCTCCCTTTCTTCTTATTCTCTGTCTCTTTGGTATTTCCCACTTCCTTAGTTCTGTAAAGCTGGGACGGCTGGAGATTTTACACCCAATTGGTTGAGTTGGGGGCCTTTGTCGGAGCCCTTCTCCAGCTCCACAAGTGGCAGAAGGGACCTGGGTTCTGAATGGCGCTTTGTGTACTGTTTTTCTAAGAGGGGGCCCTCTCTCTCCCGCTCTCATCTGTCACAGGTCCCTCTCCGTCCACGCTCCACAATGCCTGATTGTTTCTGCCAAGTCGCCAGGTTCCAGGCCAGATCTGAACAACGCTTTCTTGCCAAATACCGACCCTGGTTTTCGTTTTTCTTCCACACACAAAGGGATTCTAAGTTACTGTCCACGTTTTAGAAGGAGACTTAGATAGCTGTCCACCACCAGCACTTTATTTGCCGAGTGCATTTGAGAGCTAAAGGTTGTAAAAATTTCCATCGACAGCAAAGGAAAGAAAGGACCATAAACCAAAAAGGAAAAATTGCTGGGCATACATTTATTGTGATTATTAAAGACAGTAGGTGAAAAACGTGCATATTACAAAGATTTAATAATGATGCTATTAACAGCTTGTTGGATTCCTGGAGTCACATTAAAAAACAACAACAACAACAACCAAAGCAAACATGGAAAACAAAGCAGAAAAACTATAAATGCACGGGGATGAACAATTAAGACTTCTCATTCAACAGTGCATGCTCTGTTCAGTTATCAAACAGGCAATCTAACCAGTATCACTTTCCAAGAAACATCTTAGGCAGGAGAACCGTTTCCAGGGGAAAGTCTTGATGTTTTTCTAGATATCTGACAATATGAAAAGGCTTTGGGAGAGCCTCGGAGTGATGCCTGTGAAAATGAATTCGTTTTTCAGGTACTGGTGTAACATTACCATCACATTAGTGTTTCCTGAGAGGGCCTCGGCATAGGAAGACTTTCTTTTTTGTCCGTCTCACTGGGGGAAGGTTGTTTCTTTTCAGTCATAATAACTCAGTTTCTGCCTACGTGTCAGGCGACATTTTGTTAATGAGTCGTGTCGAGACCAAAAAAAAAAGCTTCTTCTTTAAATTAGGACACATAAATGTGCAGACGACTATGACCATACAGCTCAAAGACAACAAGGATTAGTTATTAGTTATAGAGCATAATTGATTTTTAACATATACTGTCATGTCCAGCTGTCTAACATGCCTAAAAAAATACACCTAACTCTCTAAGTCTCTTATTGTCTTTAGAAAACAGTGACACAAAGAAAAATGATCACATGTTTTTCTTTCATTCTGGCTTCATTATTCAACACTTTTCTTTCACTGTGATGGTTTTATTGCAAATATAAAAATGTGTTCATAGTTTCATAGTGTAGCTTTAGAAGGTAATGTGAAAAATGTAAAAAATCAGCCACATTTCTGTCATGCACTAAAAGAATCTTTTTTTTTTTTTTTTTGGTATAGCATGCTACTCCGAAATACACCGTTTTCTAATCACAAAAGACCTGCTTGCCATGCTTACCAATAAACCCTTGTACTGTTGCATGGAGAAACCCAATCACTGGCAGTTAAGAGTCTGGGCATTCCTGGCCATATGAGACACCAGTTCCAAGAAACTAAGTCTTAAGCTCCCTCATAAACACAGCACCAGCAATATTGTCAGCTAAATATAGGCTGTCTTCTGTATTCTCCTTCCCCAGTTGCCCATCGCTGTCTCATCGCTCCAGTTTGGATAACCTGAGTTGATCGTGGATTATGGTTTGCTGTTTGTTGGTTGTCTGGGCTCTTACACTCATATCGCTGTGTAATACAACGAAGGCCTGAGAAATTCAAACCCCGCACTCTTCTACTAAATTTAAATCTGGCTGTGAATGGATGGCACTGCTGGCCAGTTGTAAAAACGAATAAAAACCTGTACTTTGAAACTTGGATGACTTGTAAAGAAGGCTCGTTAGACTTACTTAAAATTGGGTTTGAAAGCTTGAAAAAAAAAAATCACCTGGATTAACCTACATGCATCAAATAAACTGCATTTCATTACTGCAGTAAAAACTGCAATAATAAGGTTCAGTAAAGTAAAAAGTAACAAGAAAAAAGCAACATAAATGAGAACAGGTATAGAATTTCTCAGTAAAATTGGTTACATTGTATTTCTGATGGGTTTCAGTCTATAGGACTATCATGGACTATTAATGGTTATTAACATTTTCAGGTCTCACTTTTCACAGCATGCCACTATCCACCCTCCTCTAATTTTTCCTGCATCGCAGAGTCGGTGGAAGCTGCGTTCCACCAGAGGTAGTAAGAGACAACATGCACTGAACATTACGACCCTCGCATTCACTGAGCAAATCACTCAGCTATACTGTACACACAAATGGACACACAGCAGTTCTCAAATAATCAGTCTGGACCTGCGCTGGAACTGAGCTTCCCATTCCTGTCCTCTCTATCCTTTTTCCGGTCTTTGCATTTTTATTTTTTATTTTTTTGCTCCCTCGATTCATTTCACTCTTTATTAACTGCTTCTATCTATTAAATACTTTTTCATCTTCTTCTCCCTCCTCGTGCATTCAGACTGCACCCCCGCTCCGCCCTTTCAGACATTTGACTGAGGGTCAGATGTAACACTTAAGAGCACCCAGGAGGCTGCGTATATCAGAGAGACAGCCTGCTCTGACTTACTGAGCAGCCGATGCTGAAGTAGTAATCAGTTTTTCACTGAAGCTGTGTGTATGCATTTGCGTGCATGTGTGTGGAAGGGTGGGTGGCACCGGCTATAGTAATCACAGCAAAAGCAGCTCAGAGCAGGCTGATCCATCAGTTGTCACCTAACAGTTTAGCTTAGATTTGTGTTTATTAATGTAGAATTGTTTATGTATTTAGTGTATTTGCGCTTGTGTGTACTCGTATATATGTTGAGGACAAGTGAGCCCGTGTTTAGATTAGACCTCCTTTCGTCTAAGCCCGTAGGAAGGCAGGGTTTAGCTGTGGTCAGCAAATGTCCTCACAAGTAAAGTCAAATGAAAGGAAATCATTACAGAAAATGATGCATTAGCCTGGCGACTCAGTCTGAGACTAATATTAGAAAAAAGTGAGATTTTTCCACTTAAACTCGGCAGCCTATAGCGTCTGCTTTTGTAACAGCTCCGAGGTGATGAGAGGCCTTGATGCTGCATAATAGATTAATAGATTATCCCCACGAGAGTGGATTTGTGTGTGTTTGCACGCTTGATGTACATTCAGGATGAAAACATGTGAGTCGCGCTGCATGAGTGCCTGAGTAAATACCAAAAATATGATATGTACTTTAAATTGTTTGTGTGTGACTAAACCATAATTACATGTTTCACATTCATGTCTCTGCATTTAAATAAAGTTGTGGCTTTGAATTATCGATTCAAATGCATGGTTGTGAAATCATCCAACAGTGTTTTGTGGCTTTTTTTGTGCAGTCAGTGGTGGAAAAAAATAAAACCTAAAATTATTTAACACACTAAAAGTAGAAAACTGCATTTTTGGCACAGTTTGATACTGATGATACTGCTAATTTACACGAACTAACCTCCAGCACTTAAGAAGAGTCCAATCGTGATAATATTGTTATGAAAAGAATGTCTGTCAAAACAAAATGTAACAAAACACTTTGTGTCTTTTGTTTTGGAGCATTGCTCTATTTTCCCGTGCTGGTGTGTCATTGTTTGCAGTTTTCCACAGAAAATGCATCACGGTTTCCAGGAAGGTTTTGGCTTTAGTCTGGCTGGTGACAAATATCTTTTAGTCTTTATCATTGTGAGAACAGCAGCACTAGTCGGCAGCTGTTCATGTGTCACTTCAGTGAGCATCCATCCTGGTAGACATAACTGTAGTTCATAAACCAAAGTTAAACCCTTAATTTTTTTTCCTTCCCAGAATGATGTCTTCCATGCGAGCAACGCCTCCCTTTCATCCACCGCCCGAGGAAGCAGAAGTGATTGGTCAGGACAGTGCAGGCTGGGTTGGTGATGAGCACGACGGCCCAAAGGAGACGGTGTCGCCTTCTTTGCATGACCAGTCCCACCCAGATGAACTGCAGCCAATCAGAGAGAAACCAACAGACGCTGAGTGGGAGAGTGTCAGTCCTGCTGTGATGGTGAGAAGTGAATTAGGCTAAGAGCTTAGAAACTGACCATAATACTATAACTCAGATTCACACAAATGTGGGTGTGTGCACAGAGTACACACTCGGGGCTCACAAATCATAAAACACCTGTGAGATGCAGGAATACATAGGGTGTGCAAATTCTCATGCCTAATGATATCTTTGCACTATTGAGTGAGCACAAGGTGTAGTGGACACACACACAGACACACACGCATGCACCGGTAGTTCTTTCTGACCTGTGTGCTACAGGCAGTGCTGCAGGCAGCCCAGTGAGGGATCTCGTTTAGAGAGTTATACCCCTGGCCTCCTCTCATCTCCACAGCCTGCTTTGGTGTGTGTGTTTGTATGTGTGTTTGAGTGTGTCTGTTAAGGTGTTAGTTACTTGGCTTCAGGTTCTGTGGGTCCCTAATGGACAAAATGTGTTTGGCTTCACCCTCTGAGGAAAGGGGAAAGTTTCCTCTGGTATCATTGTTGTGGTAGAGTTGAATATTTTGGTGAAAAATGTCCCATTTTTTTAAATTACTTGCGTTACTGAATCATGATTATGGCTCTTTAGATATTTTGAAATTGTTACTCAGTTATACTGACCCATGCCCAGTGCACAATAAGAGCTGTAAATGCAGTAATTCATTAACAACAATATTCAAAAACCTGACTTAACATCGGTATCAGACTTCAAAGTTGCCTGAAGGCAAAACTTTTCATGAATATTTGAATTTTCACTCTATATTTTTTCCTTTTTTCTCTCTATTATTTATCTCCAACTTACACACTCACATGTGTAACCATTGTCCCTCATGGACCAGCACAGGACACTGGTGAAAACCTATAACGAAATAATCTTTTCAAGTGTTCAGAAAGAGGACAGGTGGTGCTGGGCCAGAAAGTAACAAAGTGCAATGTTTCAAACTGTAAAAAGTCATAAGGTAAAGCTGCAACACTGCCCAAAGCAGCCACTGACCAGTGAAACATGGGAGGTCCTTGTGCTGTGGACAGAGAAGGGTAAACGACCCTTCTTAACTTCATTGCCTCACCAGCCTCCAACAGTGAGGGTCAACTTAAAACAAAACTTTGTGATTCAAGTTTCTGATCTGAGAATCAAACATTACAGCTTGCACCACCCTGCTTGTATAACTCTTGAGCAGACCTGGAAAAAAAAGCCAACACACCTGAACAATCTGTGAGTGACACACTATCTCGTAATCCTCATTACAGAGGCATCTTCCGCTTAAAGACAAAGTGCACAACAGAGCCTCCTGGAGCCATTTCAAGGGCATCTTAAGATCCCGCTGTTAGCCAAAGCCCCTTGTCTTTGAAACATAAGCCTCCTAAAGTTCTTGGAGATCCCCCCACTCTGTAAGGGGAGGAGAAAGTATCCAGAAATAACCCCAGTGTTAGAGCACCTGTGCTAAAGTGTCGGATGTTGTGTGGGACAATGTGGTCATCCTGAAGGGCTTATCTTTAGATAATTATAGACTCCTTGTGCCTCTTACTTAACTCATAACCCTACAGAGCAGACAACAGTGGGACACACACGCTGGGGTCATCCACCATAAACAACAAAAACCCATCAGATATAACGTTAGCTCAGCACTCAGTCACCTCCGACCTGGAGGGTGTCCATATTGTTGCTGGGGACTTCAATAAGGCATGTTTGAAATCTGTGCTCTCCAAATTCCACCAAAATGTTAAGTGTCCTACCAGGGGGGACAGTACACTGGACCATGTGTACAGTAATATCAAGCATGGCTACAGAGTGACAGCCTAGGACAGTCTGACCACCTCTCTCTGCTCCGCACCCCTGCCTACATCCCCCTCAGGAAACAAACTCCTCCAAGCACCCAGGTCATTAAAACATTGCCAGATGATGCTCTTCTCCAGCTACGGGACTGTTTTGATCTGGTCCATGGTCAATCTTAGACCAGCAGGACCTAGAGACCTTCACTCAGTCTGTCCCTTTCTACATTAAGTGCTATGTAGAGAATGTGACACTGGACAGGAGGGACATCAAACAGGTCAAGAAGGCCTACAGGAGGAGGATAGAGGGCTTCCTCCAAGTGTGGAGAGCCATCCATGCCCTCACCAACTACAAAGGCCAGAGCCCCCAACCCCCTGACAGCAGCCTCAAATTTGCAAAGGAGCTCAACACCTTTGCTCAGTTTGAGGCCACCCCTTCCTCGCACCCCCTGTGCTCCACGAAGGATGCCATCACCATCACCCTTCACAGAGCACTGAGCTGTCTGGAGAACAGGAAGAGCTTGATGAGGATGCTCTTTGTGGACTACAGTTATGTGTTCAACACCATAATACCAGACATCCTCACTACCAAACTGGACCACCTAAAGGTCCCCCCTGCATACATATGACTGTACACCAACCTACCCAATCAGCGTCAAGTATGTCGATGACACCACAGTGGTAAAGTAGGCCCAACAGTGGCTGCGCTTCCTCTGTGTCCTGAGGAAGAATAACCTGGACCAGCTGCTGCTGGCCTTCTACCCCTCTTCAGTGGAGTGTGTGCTCTCCTACTGGTGCTGGGTATGCAGGGGCCACTACTAAGAACAGGAAGCCTCTCCTCCTCTCTGGAGGGGAGAGGGAGGGGAAACAGGAGGACAAAGGAGGGGGGAACAACTAAGCTGTAGTGCCTCTGCACCTCACTGTACAATACCTTGTGCAATACTTTTTGTAAATAGTCAACAGTGCAATAGACTCAATACTTGAAATGTGCAATTCACTTGTATTTTTATTTTTTATTCCTATTTATTCTATTTATCCCCTTTGTATATTTTATTTATATTTGTCTCTGTATTTATATATGTGTGTGTGTGTGTGTGTGTGTGTGTGTATATATATATATATATATATATATATATATAACAGTTCTGTAACTGTAACTTCGGTCGTTGCTGTGCTTTATTTGGAAGTCGAATTTCCCAGAGGAACCCACCCGAGGGATTAATAAAGTTCTATCTTATCTTATCCTATCTCTTATCTTCTCAGAGGGTAATCAACACCACCCAAAAAAATAATTGGCTGTCCTCTGCCACCCCTGGAGGCCATCGCCAGCTCCTCCTGTCTCAGGAAAACCAGGGCCCTATTCTATTCTATTCTATTCTATTCTATTCATTATCAAAAGGTCTGATTTTTGTCACCTTGACCAAAACAGGAATTAATTCTTATTCTAAAGAGAGGTATAAAACAATCATATGCATCACCCGAGATGTCTGTGTGTGACTGTAGGGTTAAACCTCGATGTGTAATTAATGAATATATTATGAATCTATTATAGACACAAATCAAGGTTTTTCTCAGACTACTATAACACTTTACTGGCTTTAAATTATTCCACAAATCCACTTCCACCAGCACCAGATTGCATGTCTCTGCGGTCATGCTGCTCCTTACGTGTAAGCACCCTCAACTGAAAAAACACTTGCCAGGCTTGGCCTTCTCACAGTGTGTCTCAGTGGATTATACACACGTGACCCTGGCAGTATAAAGATATGTAATGGAGTATCACCATGTTGTTTTTGATGACAGATAGATCAAGTACTGTGCTCGTCATGTTCTGTCAGTTGCAAAATGCAATCCTAAGTCTGATATTTGGCATGTAGCACCAGCTGACCCATGCCCAGGCAAAGCGCAGTAGAGCAAATAAAGTACAGGCTCACTCCCAAATAGTACTACAGGGATACATTAAAGAGCTTTGGGATGCATTTGTCTGAGCTGTGTTAAAAATAAACTGTTGCATGAATTGAAATGCTCTCTCACAGATATGCAGTACTTAATTACTTTCTATGGCTCGTGGGTTTGAACTCTCATTTTCTATTTCTTCCAAGGACAATGAAAGCAGTAAAGGTGGCTCAGTCTACTCTTACCGGACTACCTCTACCTCTCCAACCAAGCCAGAGGAGTGTCCAAGGGATCGCGGGGAGCCTGTGATTGGCCTCGCCTTTGGGACGCCAGAGCGCCGCAAAGGGAGCCTGGCAGACGTGGTGGACACACTGAAACAGAAGAAGCTCGTGGAGCTGACCAAGACAGAGCAAGACGGTAAGAAAAAGGTCTTCAGTGTATATGTGTGTTTATGTGTGTGTGTATGTTTTATCACCAGTGGACCTGAATCTTTACATTTCAGGCTAGCCTTTTATTCGAAGCTGCAGGCTGTGGAGTAACACTGCTCTTCCACTTATAAACATTCAGTTTAGCTAACTTGAAGATAACTTTATACATCTAAGAAACAGCGCTGCTTTGGGTGGGTTTTTTGGTTTCACCTGAAGGGCTTTGGGGGAGTTTTAGTAGCTTAAATGAGTTAGAGAAATGGTCTAAACACATAGTGGAACATTTTTTTATTTATTTCAAACAAATTTTCCATATTGTCCATTTTCTAGTCCTACAATTGGTGAACTGTTTGTCTTCCATTAAAATAGATTTTAAAACTTTAGCAAAGGTCCTCATTTGTTGCAGGGTTAAGAGCTATCTAGATGAGTGAATATATCACAGTGATACATTAACACACTGCAGGACTGCATCTTCATTCTAGCTTTTCACAGAAGTGATGCAGTTTTTACTCAGTTTCCCTTCCACATAAAGCAACAACAACCTTTGCTCACCATTTTGTTCTCTTTTTTTCTGAAAACTTCCTCTCCAGAAGATCTTTGAACGTCTAAAATTACAACTGACAGATCCCTCACTCGTTAGATCACAGTATCAATCAGTGAAAACACAGGTTTCCCTTTCTCCGCTGCTCCTCTGATCTACACCTCCAACACGGGAAAGGGTTGGAGTCTCCCAGCGTGCCTCAGCTTGCCCTTTTCCTCCCCAAAGCAAACCAGATCTAAAACCATCTAACACCCCTCTTTACTATTATGTGCACATAGTAATCGCGATAATATCAGAGGAGTGCTTGATCTCTCTCATTTAGAGGTTTCACTTTGTTATTGATACAGTAAAATGGGCCAGATTGGATGGCCTGAGGCGTTATACAGTCCACGGTGTCTTAAGCTCCAAGACAGGAAGCTTTGCCTCTCATATTCTGCTCTCATATTCAGCAGCAGAAAACACACACTCACATCTGTGAGTGTGTGTTTTCAAAAGTGTTGTGACACCTTCCTTTCAAATCAAAGAGGACACAAGTGGATAAAAATGCTAGGTGCCCACCTTTAAATGTGGCTCTTTTTGATTTCAGAACCACATGTATACTTCTGATCAACAATACCCAACCTTGCTTACTGTACAATGACGTTGGCCATTTTTAATTCGTTTTGAAGTTTTCTAAACTTAAATTCCTGTTTACTGCGTGTAGTGATTGTGCAGCAACACAACAGACTTTCAGTAAACATAGGTCTTCATTGAGTTTGCTTAGGTTCCCCTTTTTCCCTCTTAATTACTTTTCATATCCCTTGTATGAGAGGAATATGAGCATGGTGTGCTGCATTCTGAAGCCGATATTCTTGATGTTGTGATCAAGTGGCTCTTGGCCCCTCTTGAAGTGTTTTTGTATGTTTAATTGCAACCACTTCCACCCCTTTTCAGCTTAGAGAAATATAACAATATTAAAAAAGTAAAGTCTGTTTGATCTTATATTAGTAGTATACAAAGAGACCTTTTACTACAGATGAGTGATTCAGGGCGACAGCTAATAATAGCATGATTAAATGATAAATAATTTACATGTTTTTTAGTTAGCAATAAATGAAATGGTGATTAATTGACAATAACTGGTTTGGAAACTATCTTGTAAAGGTGAGACTGATGCTTTTTAAACTTTATACATGGTTGTTTACTACTGTGCAGATCATCTGTAAAAACATTGGGATGACTAGTACCATGATGAAAGGCACGTCTAAAATGATGTTTAAAGTATGCAGTTGGTGTGATGAAACTTACAAGACGGATCCTGGAGCTCACAGTCCACTTCCTGTTCATGAACTGTGTAGCTTTGTTACTCGTTTGCTTTCTCTCAGTGTTTGGGTTGGTTTAAACACCAGGACTGCTGACGTACATTTACAAGATCAGGATCTGAGTTAGTCTTGCTTTCACAACAATAGTCTTGCATGTTGAAAAATGAAACTCCCAGTGTGTTAAAATGTGAAAAACAAAATGGGTCCTGGCCAAGTGTCCATATGTGATGAGATGATGTAATAGGTGATAAGAGCACCATTGTGTGTATCTCTGATAGACCAGGCACTTCAACAAAACAGCAGTATGGACTTTTTGATGTTGCGACTGAGGACAAGTTTACTGATTGGTAAAAAAAACCCCAAAACTTGATCACAAAACAAAAATAACATTTCCTCATCATTAAGAAATACACATTGCGGTTTAGTGTAATTATTTCTACCTCTATGATGCAATTCCATCCATTCGTCCATCATTTTCCTAACTACTTATTCAGTTCAGGGTTGTGGGGCAGCTGGATCTCTCATATGGCGAGGAGCAGGATACATCCTGGGCAGGTCAGCAGCATCATCACAGGGTCATGATGCGATGCATAATATACTGTTGATAAATTCAATACTTTATGCTCCATGAAATATGACAAGGAAATGTAATTATTTATGATTATTAAACATTGCTAATAATTATATCATTGTTTGTAACATAAAAAGGCTAGTTTAATTAACATCATCAACAATGATGGTTAACTATGGAAGCAATGCTTATGCTAAAAGATACAGTAATACTAGTAACAGTAAGAATAGCAGTGATGTTTCAAAATCACTTTGATATTAAGCATCTCGTTCTTTGCTAATTATCCGCAGTACTAGCACTGATCATGCTGCACACACTTACACAAAAACAAACAAGGTAAACGTGTGCAGTATAACCAGGCACACTGAATCATACAGGGCTTGCTTGAATAGTAATTGTGTTTCAGGGCCTTGTAATCATTCATGCGAATTGCTGTGATCCTTGTAGAAGCATTGTAAAAATGTCTTTCATCCAGCGCTTTGGTAATGCTTAGCTGCGGAGACTGACGGGTACTTCTGCTTTTTTTTTTCTTAATGAATTTAGTCAAAAATGAGGTGATTGATAGAGGCTGAATGCTTCATCGAGTGAGCTTTCAAACCCGATGAGCAATAACGCTCCACATCCTTTTTCTTTTTTTCCCCTCATTTGTTAATTTGCTTGAATACTGCCTCCTATTTTAATTGCCTCTTTCTCTTCTCTAGTTGATTAATGTCTTTTTCCATTTATCTTTTCAGTTCATCTTCTTTCTATCCTTCAACTCCTGGAGCATTTCAAATCACTTCTAGCACATTTTTTAAAAATCCTTTTGCAAGAGGCAACCTTGCTCACATCCTAAAATAAATCTTCGTTTGTGTCACTGGTGAGGACGAAGGATTCCAAATGCATAAGCTGTCTGATTTGTTTGTTTTGTTAAAAGAATGTAAAGCAGAAAGGAGTGCAAGGCCATTGTGGTGAATAGACCTATATACTGAGGTCTTGTGTGGAGTAGATCAGAGATAATTTTTTGCGTTATTGTATAATTCAAATATTCAGGAATTCTGCATTTGAGCCAAGTCTTTTTTTCCCCCTGGCTCTTTAGTCGCGTGTGTTAACCTTGACTCACACTTAAAATGGAGTTTGTTCAGAATGCTCTTACGGCACCAGCAGATTTGATCATCGCCACTCAAATGGGAAGCACATTAAGCTCTGAACAATACTGCCCCTCACCTTGTCCTCTGCCTCCTGCTGCTAAGGGCTCAGTCAGCTGAGCTCTCCCAAGTTAGATTGGCTGTGTGATCAAATGGAACAGACCCTATCCAACCACCGAGCACTCACTTAGCCTAACGTGGCTGACCCCTATGCACTGTGGCCCGGAGCTAAAGTGTGGATGATGTCGCTGTTAGCCCTCGTGCTGCGCTTACCCCCTGTCGGCACGCTGTTAGCAGTCTGCTTCTCAGAGGTGCCCTAAGTGCCTGTGACAGCTCTACTGAATAGACATGGCCTCGCTTTGCTATGCGTGACTTTATTTATTTATTTATATCTTCACACAAAGACAGCCTCAGCTTCTAAAAGCTTTATCAAGAAGTCTTTAAGACTGTGTCAGGTAGCAGTATTTCCACACAGCTAAGTTGCTGAAAATGCATCATTTTCAACTAGACTCTCACAACATGGGAGCCAAGAGGGTGAAGGTCTGGTGTTTTCTGGAGAATTTTGTATTTATGCTGAATTGTGCCTGTCTTATGTGAAGATTTAGCTACAAAAGCTTTCTGCATACAAAAGGGTTTCTCTATACCGTTAGAGCACTTATTAGACTAGTAGGCTGGTTGCTGAATAAAATGTTCACGGCCAGGGTGACGGAAGATCAGAATTATTGTATTGTATTGTATTTGTATTGTATCTTTATTTGTTTCAGACATATAAAACAAAAAACAATATATACACACTACATATATTTTCATTTACAGATACGAATATATATGTAGATATACACACACACACGTATGTGTTCAGATAAACAAAAAATATATAATGAAATAAAACAAAATCGTCTGACATAATGTAACAATGTTTGGTCTGAAAAGGAGTAGGAAGAAGTATGAACATACTTATTAATTCCTACCCCTGCTCAACATCTTATTGATCCCACATAATTCACCTAATTCCCATCATCACATACTCCACACGATACACGAGGAGAACCTATATAAACTTGGCTACCGTGACTGATATAATTTGGATATAATTTGATATTTTTTATACATACAATGGGTGATCATCTTTATCGGTATCATATTCTTCCAAAATCAGTTTTCGAAGTATTTTCATGAACTTACTAATTCCTGAGCATTGCTGTAGATCTATAGTAAAACTATTCCACAGTTTTACCCCATAAATAGTGACACAAAAGGTTTTAACCTTTGACCGTGCTTTAAGAATCCTTAGATTCAATTTCCCCCTCAATTCATAGTCTCCTTCTCTGTCATAGAACATCCTCTGTATATTTCCTGGTAACATATTGTATCTGGCCTTGTACATAATTTTTGCAGTTTTATATTTTATAAGATCCATAAACTTCAGTATTTTTAATTTCAAAAACATGATGTTAGTATGGTCTCTAAATCCTGCTTTATTAATCATCCTGATTGCTTTTTTTTGAATTTTACATATTGGTTGAAGTGCAGTTTTATATGTGTTTCCCCAAATTTCCACACAGTATTCCAAATATGGCAATATAAGTGAACAATAAAGTACCCGGAGTGATTTGGAAGGCAAAAAATATTTAACTTTACTTAGTACTTAATTAAACAAACAAACAGAAAAAAGCAGGTCCTAGATTTGTTGTTGAATGGAAATACTCCATCCTCAGTCGCTTTGCAGCTAAAAATAAGAGATGGAGAGGTTGGGAAATAAAAGCTTGGAATAAACAATTACGGTAATAACCCAGACAATTCTCTGTCTCTGAACACTGATACATCCTTTCTCTTAGCCATTATTAATCTGAATTCACCTCATCTCCTTGAGGCCTCTTTACAAAAAGGGAAACAACACTCAGAAGTGGACACATTTAACTGAATGCCAAACCCAGCCATTCTGGGCTACTGCCTGGCAGACATTAAACCCATTCAAGTGTGCAATTAAGTTCCCTTCGTTTTGATGAGTGAATTATGATTATCTGTATTGTCATGCCTCCCGGGGGCAGTGTTGGAGTCTGGCATGGGGAAAGTGCCCTGGTGCCAACTTAGTCAGGCATCTAAATGTGCCTACTGCAGCTTTGGTGCCTGGCAAACACTTAACATCACTCTAATCCCTGCTTACACTTGAGCCTGTATGAATTACTGTACAATCCATGTCTTTCATTTGCAAATGAGATCAGGTCCAATTACGGCAACACTGCACTACTCCGGAGCGGTTACAAAACAGACACCTGTGTGACTAATTTATTACCCGACCCGAACTGGAGTTGAATTTAGCAACAAAAGATTCAATTCAATTCAGTTGTATTTATATAGTGCCAAATGACAACAGCAGTTGCCTCAAGGTGCTTTGTATCGTAAGGTAAAGACCCTATAATAATACAGAGACAAGTCCAACAATCAAATGACCCCCGATGAGCAAGAACGTGGCAACGGTGGGAAGGAAAAACTCCCTTTTAACAGGAAGAAATCTCTGGCAGAACCAGGTTCAGGGAGGGGCGGGGCCATCTGCTGTGAAAATGCATTTAACATGCTCCATTAGGGCAGCATGTCCATACTATATTTGCATCCATGCAGTTTAACAAAGAAAAACACCAGATGTAGCCAATACCTCAAGGTACACATTTAGCTTTCATGTAAACTCTGAGCCTGTTTGGTACTGACTGGTGGTGCAGTTTCAGATTTGCCACTAACTGCCCCTCACATCATATGGAAATGGGCAAAAGCATAACATCCAAACTAACATTAGTGGTAAGATGATGATGCATTTCTACGATCCAACAAATCTGTCTTTCTTTTTGTGAGTCACTGTGTCTGCCTCCATTGATTTATTTCTGTGGAGCCGGAACTTCCTCGAGTCTTTTTTTCTGGTTCGTTGTCCTGTTTCGGCTTTGAATGCGTTATATCATCGGTCCCCAACCTTTTTCATGTGAAAAACTGGTTTAAACCCAAGTTTACAGAAGGGCTTAAAACCTTTTACACAAAAATAAATAGTCAAAGCCACTGTATGTTAATTAGACATAGTAAAAACAGCAAACTCTGACCTACATGCAAAGTGTAATCAGTACACAAAAAAACATTACTTTATCTTCCACGCATACACAGTGACATCAACATTTGCAGCTCTTTTGAAGCTGCACTTTTAGTAGCCTTGTTCTGTGTGCTTAAGCCTATGTTGTCCACTTTGGAGGTGTCTGCACTATGTCTTGTGCTGAGGCCAGACCAGAGCTGGACACTCAATCACCAATATAATGGCATCCCCAGCTGGAAGAGGAGGTCAGAGCAAGGTCAAACCTTCACTTAAACCCGTTTTTCTGTGACAATAGAAACATTCTGCCTTGGTTCTTTCTGACTGCTGAAAGATGTTTCAACATCTCTGTTGTTACAGCCACTCGAACTGTGCAGCACGCACTCCTCCACCCGAGGGAGAGTGTGCGCTCTGACTATTGGGCATTTTGGGAGTGCTATAATGTTCAATAAAACATTCCCTCTGAGATTTCACTTGTAACTATAATGAATGAATCTTTGATCTTATTAGCAGTTTAGGTGCTACCCTTGCTCGTCAGCAATACTGTGTGAAGGTTAAATACTCTGTATGTTCCGTCAGCTAAGCTGCAGAAGCAATGGTGACTGAACTTTGAGCGTGAGCCCTGTGAGCCAGTGCCCCATGTGCCTCATCTGTGTGTGTGTGTGTGTGTGTGTGTTTGTGTGTGTGTGTGTGTGTGAAGGCTTATGGATTCATACACTCAGGTGGAAGTAGTGATGACAGCTTAACAAGCAAGCTGGGCTGGCCCTGAGAGTTAAGCTTATTAGCTAATTAACAAAGCCTTGGCTCTGGCACCATGTTTGCCTTCCTCTATGGGATTGGCAGCTTGAGATGTGATTGTGTGCAGGTAGAGGCTTTGTTTGTGCATATGTGCATGTAGCTCAGCTTTCCACACCAATAAACATCTCATCTGAACTCGCCATATTATAGCCAATGGCCAGCATTTGTGAAAAGGCTAGATTTTTATTGAAAATTCAGTAAACGTCATTCTTTAATCTTGAACTTGATCTCCTTTTACATATCGCTGTGTTTCCTGGTCAGTACTTCCTTGTTTCTGGCAACAGGCTGACTCCCCCTGGACTTCTTGTGGTTGGGTTAAATCTATTCGTCTGTAATTGATAGGGATCTCTTTACTAATGATCAGGCACAGCCTGTGAGTCTTGAGTGCAAATACAGTCAGTGGGATATGCCCAGTAGCCCTCTCCTGCTCACTTTGGCTGTAGGCCAGCCAACATATGGTATGAACGCATGCAATGTGGTTTGTCGGAACAGTTTTGAACGTTGTCCAAAAGAATCAGGTTAAATTGCAATTTTCTCAAGTCCTCCTTTTTTACTAGGATTTCAGCAAAGTGCCAATTTGATCCTGATAATTTGGTGAAGGCCAGCATGATATAACCGTAATGGAAAAAAATACCGACTGTGTCACAGCCAAGATAAATTGAGGCCTGTGGAGCATGTTTGACGTGGCTTCTCAAAGATGTGGACTGTGCACTGCGTTACAAACTGCGATGGAAATTGTTTGTCTCGACTAAACCGTCACACACACATTAATATGCGGGATACTGCGTTTCCAGTCTGATTTGTATTTGAATGCTATTTTCTTCTTAAACAAAAATGATCTAATCTATTAATTTCGCTTGTTTATAACACAGTTTTTGTGTAAAATCAGACTGACTTTAAAAAAAAATTTCATTTCAATTTCTGTCATTTTCCTTAGAATGAATTCATATTCTGAACTCTGCGCTCTGCTTTAAACCACAGACATATTAGACATTTTCCAAAGAACATTTATGGAAAAAAATTCAAATAAGGCTGACTATGAAATTAAATGTTTTTAATTATTTTAATGCAGAGGGATTCATCACTCTTAGAAACCAGCCACTATTTTCACAGCAAAATTTTTATGGCAGTGTTAACCCTGAATGTGTGTTAAAACTGCGTGCTGATAGTACCTCTTAAGAGGTATGTCTGATCATTTCTCCTGTCATTGATGTTTTGAGGAGCAGCTGCATTACATGCATATGCAGTCCTTTCCCCCCTTTTTTATTGTTTTTGTGATGCGACAGTATCTGCTTGGGGCAGGTGGGTATGGTTTGGAGTTCTGACGGCTCTGTTGGATTCACTTGCCTTTTCTTCTCTTTGGTTTGCTGTGAAATAAATGAGGACGTAGCCCAGACTCAATGTCAGCTCCCGGAGCCCCCTCTCTCTCCACCAAAACCACAGGCCCCACCCAAACCAGCTCCCGTGGGGGCCCGACCCAAAACAGCACTTCTATTGTGCCTGAACAACACATCTTTCTGTGTGAATACATTTGTTCATGTCTGTGTGTGTGTGTGCTAGCAGGGATAAGATTTCATATATTAAATCTAAAGTGGAGCCAGAAGCTTGGGCCTTCAGTGGGAGACTGCGGCACCCACGGTGTGGGACGGAGAGATTTCGCAGGTCTTTCCTCTCCACTGCTGTCAGACTCCACAACAAAGACTTTAACTGAACAAACACACACATCCACACATGTGCAATAACACTAAGTGCAATAATCTTTTCTGGCATCGTTGTATTTTTACTCAGTTGTATATAGCATTCGTATTCTATTTTTATCTTATTGTATATTTTTATTCTATTTTATTCTACTGTATATAGTATATTATTTTATTCTATTCTGTACAGCTGTGTACTGTATTTATTCTTATTGTATTCTAATTTTTGCGTCATAACTTTTGCACTGTCCACTTCCTGCTGTGACAAAACAAATTTCCCACGTGTGGGACTAATAAAGGTTATCTTATCTTATCTTATCTTATCTTGAACTGATCTTTTGGGACTGTGTGTTTGACAAAGAAGCAATTTTGTTGCCTGGATATAAGTGCCCTCATTTTCAAATTTCTTTTATTTATTTAAAAAAATACAGATCTAAATTTCTTGTTAACCAAAGTCCTATTAAGTGTGGTCAAGCCCAGCTATTTTGTTTATAACTCGTTCTTTTTCTTTCTTTTATCCGCAGAACTTGATGTTACAAACTTTTCAGTCAATGCAGTTTAAATTAAAGCAGGTCACAGATTTATTTAAATGTACAAAATTGTGTAGTTAAATCCAAAGCTCTGGCGTATGTGGTGGTTTTTAAACACTTGCCCACGAGACCTGCTTAATTATTCTCCATCACTCAGATAAAGAGTGGAGATAAATAAATAAAGTGTATTTTATTACTTTTTAAAATAACTGAAAGTTAAATAATAAAATCATCCGCAAGTAAGATGTGACATCTGTCCAAGTCTTTTCCAAAAGTGGCTAAGCTCTACCACCTTCACTTTTATCTTCAAATCCTGCTGTCACATCAGTGTGCAGCAGGCTGTAGAAAGCAGTACCTTTTCTTCGAGGACAAATTTTCACCTTCTTGTTTCCTCACGTTCAGGCGGCAGCGGCGGCTGTTGATATCAGTGTAGTAATTCAGAGCAGGCCTGACCTCTCTGACTGCACCGCCGGGATCAACAGCTGGGTTTTTCTAGTATTAAAGTCACACCTTCAGTAGAAACACTATACTTTATCTAATTCAGTGCCCGGTTTCAGCCCACAGTCTTCAGCAGTACGCCCCTCTTATATCATATAAAGTGCTTTACACTGCTGGGGGGAGTAGTTCATGAGTATTTTTAGCATGTGACTCAAAGCCCCACCCGAGCGATGTTGGAAGCTGACGTTGTCTAAGTTGCAGGTAAAGTAAATGAATAAAAACTTTGTTGTTAACTGTCAAAGGACAAATTTCATGCCAATTAAATGCCAAGTAGATTTACGACACATTACTAAAGTGGTGTCTTCAGGTGGCCTCTTAAATTTTGCGTTGCAATCGATGTTTTATTTAGACTGCAGTTTAGTCAGCTGATTTGTTCATACAAGATCTGCTTCATACCATATGAATTTGTAGACATAAAGGGGTTTAGGTAATCTACAGGCTCCTGCAACATCACAGGTTTACACCAGACAGGGAGCAAAATGCATTTCTTGATGATGACGTAGGATAATAAAAATTCTTTAGCATGAGTTTTGACACTCGCTGGATGTGGAGTGTCAAATACATTTTTCAATATTTGTTTCTATGGTTGTTTCTAAATACCGAATTTAGGTCTCTCAATTGTGAATTTTCATTTTCACAGTGTTCTGACATTTGATAGACGAGCTGGTAAAAGCAATAAGTAAGGAATTTCTTGTCTTTTCTTTTTCTCCTGCAACAAAAAAAATAAAGTTCATATATGTATATATGACTTCATAAGTCCTGTTGTCCTGTTGTGTAGCATTAGTTGTAATGTGATTATGATTATAAATGTAACAGATTTAAATGATATCTGCAATATATGCGGTTCCTCCTACAAGTGGCCCTCTGCAAGCATATTGCTGGACGGCAAAAGAATGTGTGTGTGTGTGTCTGTTTTTCTTACAAGGAGGGTGATGTATGTGAAGAGGGTTGCACAGGGCTACTTGCAGACCGCCCCCCCCCCCCCCCCCCCGGTCAGGATCAATGGCTGCTTTCTCAGGCCATGTTCTTTGACAAGAGAGTCCGGGTGTCATCTGACAGATGAAAATAGTTTGTGTGAAATGGACACCGTGCTAACACGCAGCCAGGCTAACCATGCTGCAGTTTAATGGTTTTACAACACTGAGCAAGAAGTGCTAGGTCATTGAACATATGTGTGTGTGTGTGTGTGTGTGTGTGTGTGTGTGTGTGTGTGTGTGTGTACATGCGTCTGTTATCTACGCGCCCCCCTCTGTGCAATTAAATGTCTCAGCAGTGTACTGACATTCTTTAATCAGTGTGTGAGGTGTGGATGTATGTTTGAGCGCTTCGGAGTGCTTCAGTGTTCTCATATCAGTGTGTGTATGCTTGCGTTTGTGTGTTTTTGCGTATATGTGGGTGTGTGTGTGTCTCTTTCCTCCTCCTGGCTAGCCCGTCTCCTTGTGTTTGGACATATGTTGAGTTTTATTTCACTCAGACATCAATCCTGCTGGCCAGCTGTTAGGACAGCTGCTCTCTCTGTGCCTCTCCTGCTCTGTTTCTCTCTTTTACTCTATCATTCGTGCCGTCTTGCGCTCGCGCTCTCTGTTTCTCTTGGTCTGCCTCTCACTCTGGTTTTTTCTTCAACATTAATGTTTCTTTAACATCAAAATGTTATGCTTTGTTTCTCTTTGCTTCTTCTAAACAGTATTTTTTAAATTTTGTGTCTCTTCAAATTCTTTCTTTCTTTCTTTCTTTCTTTCTTTCTTTCTTTCTTTCTTTCTTGTCCTCTCTCTCTGATCCTGTGGGGTCTGCAGTTGAAGTCATAGCACTGGCATAAATTTGGAAGTGCAAAGTGTAGCTGTCAGCTTCCATTTACACACATTCAGTAGTGAAGTGAAGACACAAAATGTTTTTTTTTTCTTTTTTTAACTGTGGGTGTGTTACACAAACACCAGGCACCGGTTAGAACACTGGATTTTGTTATTTTTTACATTAAGTAATTTTTCAGATTAATGCTTTTTTTTCTCTTTACATTGGCCTTAGACTGCACACTCCAGGGCTCCGAGTTCCCGAGCTCTCTCACTAAGCATAATGTGTTTGTTTGAGAGACTGAAAGAGACGATGTATGTGGATAATTTAAAGGAACTTTTTTTAAGCTTTCACACTAAAATCTGCTCAGCGTGAGTGAACTAAACTTTCAAAATATATGTGTTTCCTAAACATTTTTGTTAGAAAACAAACTTCATTGGAATATGTTGCACACCTGTTGTAAGCATGTTTAAGATAAATATTGCACTAATGAAGGATTTGGCAGGATAGATTATTCCACGGCTTCACACTGAGCTCTCTTGTTAGAAAGTGGTGGTTTTTCCAACACAGCCATTCTTCTAGGCTGAGAGAAATAGCTCTCTACTCCTATTCATACGTATCTGTTACTTACCAACATTTTGCTGAAAAGTTCATTTCATGAGCAACTTTTAAAAACAAGTAGGCTAAAAGAAAGAGTGAGAAGAGAGTGACACAGTCATATAGTAGAAGCCTGTGGCACACTGTGTATTTCTTGGCAGTTGCTCTTTTGGACTGTTGATGCTTGCCTGCCACATACCCACACATACACTAAGTAAAACACACACAGCAAAGCACACAGTAAGTTGCCTGTGGCTCATGTAAAACACCCAAAACATTGTCTCTTGGCAGGTTGGCGTGGGGACAGGTGATAAAAGTGTGTTTACCCTAAACACTCGCCAGCTTGCTAGCTGCCTCAGCGCTGATTTACTACGACTCCGTCTCTTCAGCCGCTTCTTCTCCTCATCGCCTTCCTTCTGGCTCGCTTTCACTTGATCTTATCGCTCATTCACCCTACCTGTCTGTCTCTTCTCCATACTTGTTCCTGCTTGTGACAAAGTCTTTTTTGAAAATATTTTTTATTTTACAACAAATAAAAAGGGAATTTCCAGATGTGGAATGTCTAAAGTGTTTTGATTTGGGAGAGTAAGTTTTTATTACTTCCAGCATGGAGGTTATGTTTTTGGTAGTGTTTGTGTGTCGTTCTGTCTGTAAACACAGTAGCTCAAAAAGTTTTGAATGAATTCTGGTTAAACTGTGTAGGCGTGTAGAGGGGGTCATGTTAACGGTCCATTAAAATGTGACTAACATATATTGAGGTCTTCAAGTTCAACTCAAGAAGGATTTATTGGTCAAAAATTGAAAAAAAGAAGTATAACTTGTGCTTGTGCTTACAAGTGTTTTTTGACCTTTGACCTCTCTGTCATGGACAATAGACTAACCTGAAGGTGAAAGGGATAATGTTGGGATGGGATACTTTTTGAGTATAGCTGATTAACAGTATAATGTAATGTTATGTACATTACACTAACAGTTTATAACAACTTAAATGCGTTTTATTTTTGGGGTGTCAGTTAATATAAACTTGTGCTCTTTTTTCACTCTATATTTATTACTAAACATTTAAAGCAGTTTTGCTAACAGTGACATACATGGTGCACATGTACTATATCCACATAAATAATAATAATAACAAATATTTGTACTTAAAATTAGAAGCCTGCACGCTGCACTTTTACTGTACAACAGACGTCTTAAAGTATGTTTGTTTAAAGAACAAAGAAAATAAAAGAATGTATGCAAAATCCAATACTGTTAAACCCTTAAAAGTAAATACCTCCCAGAGAGTGAGCTGACTTGCTGGAGGTATGCGCTCTCGGAGTGCTTCTAGCATCAAGAACACATCAGCAACTATTTGATATTGTTTACAAAGTTTTTCCTTATTCTTACTTTTTCTATGTCATCCTTCCCATTTGTTTTTACCCACTTCAGTTTGTCTTTATAATTCTTCCAAATTGCTGAAACAGTCATCTTCATCATTCCCTCTTCAACATTGTCTCCGCCTGCCCTGCTTTCCACCTTTCCCCTTTGTTCTTTTAATGTAACCTTACTTCCCTCACCAGCCAAAACATCCACCCGCTCCCTCGTCTTTTTAACCCATCCAATTTCCGTATTATCCTTCGTTTGATAAAGAGGCCTGTTTCTGGACAGCAAGGAATTTTTATCCACCCACCAATCTAAACACCACTTGAACTCTGACTCAGTTGCGGTGACGGATAAAGAGCCATCTAGGGTAAAACATCTCCCTCCATCCTCTCTCATCCCTCTCTTCTTGTCCTCTTCCTCGTCCCCTCTTTCTTCGTACCACACCGCTCTCATCCCCCCACAGTCTCCTCATCTGATCTGTTTATCAGTACGAGGAGTGTAAATTGTGCAATAGAGTACACATACAGTTGACTTATGCAGATGTGTCTTGGAGTTATAGGTTGTATTTTCTTCACTAAGTGCTCTCATAAATTGGGTTCCTTGATATTGTTTGATACAAGGCGCACTGCACAAGTGCACATTGGCGTCTTCAGGTCTTGTGATTAGAAGAAAAGCCCCTCATCCTGCCTCTGTCCCACAGCCTTCCTCCTTTACCAGCCATAAATATCACCCCTTGAACCAAATGTACACACATACTTATCCTGTGGAGCCACTTGTACAGTAAATCTGCAAAAAAAAAAAAAAATCAGGTGGATTCCATTGTCCGGAGGGGGTGGAAGCTATGTTCATTACATTACTTTACTTCAATGTGGTCCGCCTGCCTGGAAATACCCGCTGTTTATTGCCTAATTTGGGAAATCACCACAAAAAATTTCTGTCATTTTTAAATTGTTTCTTTGTTCTGTATATATCTGCCACCCTACGTCGGTGCCATTGCCCCCCGCCCCCCTCTTTGTTTACATTGAACCCATGTGACGAGGACGGCTGCATCAGCTTATTTACAACAATCATAATCCGACTGTAAACATGCAAGGTTTTAATGGACCTAATAAGGAAGCTGTGCTCGGCTGGTGGACGGCATCTCATGACCACACAATGGGCCCATACGCACAAACTAAACATTAAGCCATTCACAATAGACCATGTGCCCTTATGAATGCCTATCGCGTCTTTTGTCAGGATAAAGGCACCACAAATAAGCTATTGTCTGACTTAACCATTCTAAATCAGGCAATCCCTTAGGGGCATGTTTTCCACACTGCACCCAAGAATGTCTCCTTTTTTTGTACGAGTGTGTGTGTGTGCGCTTTTTGATGTCCTTGGTGACTGAGGCCTCCTCATGGGTCCGTGCATGACCATGACACCATCTATGACACACCTGCCGGCAGAAAAACAAGAGTGTATACACAAATGAAGGACCTTAAAGATTTGTGTCGTAACGTGTGCAGAAATTGGACATACAGAGTGAGTAATGCAGGTGCTGTATTTCTGAATGTAGTGCTTATGCTTAAAGATTTCAGGCTTTTCTGGTGTCACCTTTGGTTTGTGGTGGTGACTGAAGCAGAAGAACAGCTCGTATTTATGTGTTTCTAGCACACGCTGGAAAAATTTGTTACACTGAGGGCTGAGAGCTGTCAGCAGTGTTTTCTGACAAAGTCAACTTCTGAATATTACAAAAGTTGTGTTTGCACTGGGTTTCATGTTCTCCCATCCTCATAGGTACCCTTTAAAATGAGGATGATATAGCAACTATATTTTTGCCTCCATTTGGAAACAAATACTGTTAAATTTAAAGGGTTTATAGTGGAGACCGATTACAACACAAAATATACCTCAAGACTTAACAGGTTATACTTGCTTACATTTATTTGCTGATGCCTGACAATGTGCACACTTTACTGTTTCTTCATTCGCAGGTCGCACACACAGACAGAGGCACACAAACAATCCCGCTTGCACATGTGCAGATATCTGTCTCTACCAAGTTTGTCTCTCTACTGTTTGCCTGGTGAAGAATTGAAAAGTTCCCATTGTTGAAGTAAAGTTCACAGCAGGACTCCAGTTGAATAAATGGGACCTTATGAATCTTATGAGACCACGTGTCTCTGATGTCTATTATCCTGAGGCCATGAGACACATTGTGAGAAAAAAAGACAACCATCTCTAAACAATGCAGACATTCTCATTTGGTCAGCTGCTGCATTTTTTTATTTTATTTTTTTTTTAGATAAAGTAGGAGGAAATTTTTTCTTCTCCTTGATGGGAAATGTACTCATTCTTAGGTTTTTTTTTCTTGTGTCTTCTCCATACTTTTTATTATCATCGCCCAATTTTCTCCTCTTTCTACTACTTCCCCAGTTTTATGTTTATGGGCGACAGTCAGGCCTCCTGTGAGACCTCAGCATTAGTATCTGAACAGGTGGACTGTTGTAAAATGCATATTTCATTTTAAATATGATGCTATTGTCTGAAAGTTACAAATTGAAACAGACTTGATAAAAAGAAACTAATTGTTTTGTTTGTTTGTTTGTTTGTTTTTGTAGAACCCTCTTGCATGGAAAGACTCCTCTCTAAAGACTGGAAGGAGCGCGTGGATCGCTTGAACGCCACTGAATTCTTGGGGGAGGTTAAAGGTAAGAGTGAGAAAGATAGCAGCTACTACTATATCTACATTCTCTTTCAGGGAGATGCTAAGTGTATGCTGATAAATACTGTTCCTGCTTTAACTGTGCCCTTTGCCACAGTTGGCAAAACAAAAGAAAGACAGCAAGCGTGTTTTTCCCCCCACAATAAGTAGTGCCTTTTTCAAAACCTGCAGCATCTGTGGAATCTCTCATTTTTCTTTTTGGTTCACCCAAATATGAAGAGTGTTATAAATAAAAGCTAATGGTACGTGCGCAGAAAAGACACTGTTGTGCAACGCTAAATTCAAGGGTAAGAAACGGTTAGATACGCTGCAATTCTCTGCTCTGTGTGTATACTTGCTGCATGTTTCTGCATATGAAAGCAGCACAGTAAATGGTAGCCAGGCTTACCTGTCGAGCAGTGAGGGTGGCACTAAGTACTCCAAATTGTACCTTTGATTAAAGGGTGTGTATGAGAGGAGAGGTTGCACATGGTCCTATATTTTTGTAGTCCACATCAGCAAATAGCATTTACAAAGGCATAAATAACCAAGACCAATGAATTCTCGACCTGCTCTGGTGTTCAGAAGTGAAAATAGCAGCATATATATATATATATATATATACATCTTATCATTTTGCTTTAGAACTGCAATATAATATGCAATTTAGAATTAATAAAGCTATAAGATCATGTATAGGTGATCGGTGTGAATAGCTATTCTTTACACATTAAATACTATAAGTAAAATATGAAATTACAAGTATTACCTCTCTTGACATCACTGTATATCACACACTGCTGACACAGGATTTTGGGGGCCGACACCTAAACAGGTTTTTAGGGAGTAAAAACAGAAAGGTTACATGTTGGCTAAAAATCAATGAAGAAACCACCCTCTGCCCGTCTGTGGTGCTGCTCTACCACTTGTGACGCAGACAGCGCTTATTAAAAGGAATGAAGTCAAAGCCACTTAGAAAAATAGTGCTTGTTCTCAACGCGGGAATGCAGATCCGATATTATTGATGGTTTTCTACTTTTACAATTATCTTCCCCGGCGTGTTTTACATCTCCTGACTTTGTAAAGTTCATGCATATTTTGAGCTGTCGTAAGAAGGAGGCCTGTAATATATTAGAGCCGTGTGGAGCCTCGATTGCAGGCAGTGAGGCTGACTGGTTAGTACAACAAGTAATAGAACAATAAAAAACAATGAGAGTCTTTACTCTGAATTTACAGAACTGTATAGTTTGTGTGTGTGTGTGTGTGTGTGTGTGTGTGTGTGTGTCTGTGTGTGTGTGTGTGTGTGTGACCGCGTCTGACTAAACTACTCACACATAAGAAGAAAAATTGCTTTCTTAAATTTCTAAAATGTGCTTATGGTAGTTAAATAATAAAAATAGAATGAGGTAGAAAAACAAATGACTTTTAAAAACTGATATATTAAGACAGGGAAATGCTTTCTGTCTCGAGGGCTACAGCATTTTCTGTTTGTGTGCCGTAACGCAAGTTGTTAACGGCAGAGCAGTCGAGCTGCCTTCAGTGAGAGGAACCGTTTGTGATCGTCTCCGGCTGAAATGGCAAGTATTTCCTCTGTGGAAAGTGGGAAAAGGGGACTACAGAGAACCTTCTTCAGCAGAACAGACATTGACTTTTATTATAGGACACATATCAGACGCTTTTTCTCTGTCGTCATACCGACTACCTCCATCTACACAAGCACCCTTCTTATTCAGATAAAATAAACACCCTTAATCACCCTTTGCATAGTAATAATTTAGCATAGGTTACACAACTCATTGAGAGTGCTCTTGTGTCAGATAAGTGCAGGGATACAGTAAAGTTATTCAAACTAGAAGAAGCAAGTAAGATGAAATTCAAGTAAGAGTGAAGTGAATGTAATTTCCATCAGTAGAAATGATCTTTATCTTTGGATTCTTTCTGTTTTCACTGTGAAATATTAAAATGAGACATTCAATTCAATCACAGTGTAGTTGCTATAGTGTGGCACATTTTGTACATGAAGACAAAAACAGCTGTCCTCTTTTATTGCTTAAAATGAGAAATTATAAGAAGAAGCCAAAAGTCGTGCTCTGCTTCCCTCAAATGCTTTTATCTTTCTTATATAAAAAGGTTGTTAATTGAAAGTTACATACGCACTCTTGTCTGCACAGATTTTCCAATTTTTTAAATCTCAAACCAAAGTCCAAGTCCAAGGCCAATCAGCATTTAGCGATTCTTTTCACCTTTCTTAATCAACCTTTTTATGAATATTTGTTACTTACTTTTTTATTGGTATTACTATCAGTCCCATTGTTGCCATATCAAATAGGTTCAGGTCATTGTGTGAGGAGACACACAGGATAGAAAACTTAAATTAGGAATAAAAAATGAATAAATCAGTTCATTTTAATTAAATTTAAACATTTTTGACAGCTACAAAAGGTACAAAAAAGTATTTTCAAGGGCACGTTCCTGCTCAGATTTAAGCCTCTCATGCTCCACTTGTTTTGATGTGCTTTGCAGATTTAGTGCCTGTCACATGTGTCTTAATCTATTAAACGTACCACTTTTCTGGTAAAGGATATGCAGAAGCATCTCGGCCTCTTTGAAAGTGACTATATTTCTGCATGAAAAGCAGCATTCAGATGGAATTTTTTTATGACACAGAGGAAGAAATATTATTATTAAGATAAAGATGTATGCAAATATTCTAATTGTCTAATACTGCATGAACTAGCAGAACGTTAGCTGACATATTTTTTTTTCATTTGCTTTAAATAAGTATATATCTGATATCCACCTGGAGTCATGACAGCATTATTACACTTTTGATGATTAGGAAAAGTTTCTTGTAACTTGAAGAATAACAGTTAAATAGCATTTAACTGATCATTCAGTAGCCTCAATTAAAGTGCTTGTGTGTTCCTCAATAAATTTACTCTTTTTTAAAAGCATAGTGCTTTATATCACTACTTTACACCTATTTGATAGATTTGGATTAAACTTTTTTCTTTTTTTAGTTTGTTTGTTGGAGCGGACACAACATACAAATACGTTTTCCTGGGGAAGAAAGACACTAGTGTGCAATCTATTGTCATGATACTGATGGCCAACAGTAATCCCACCCAATAAAGGTTAACAATTTACAAGATGCTCTATGTTTGAAAAATACAAGTTAATCTTATAATGACAAATAAAAGCTTTATGGATCTGTGTTTCATGCAATTCAGTTTTGGTGACTTTTAAAAGTTATTTCGGTCATTTCTGTGATAGAAACCCTCCTTTACCATCTCTTTAAATATTTGATAGCACTTCAGTGGAGACAAGACAAGAGTATGCTTGTCTAATCCACAAAGTTGGACTCAATTCTTATGTGTTAGTTGAAGACACCAATAAATATAGCATGTGCCAGCACGCACGCACACAAATGATCACACAAACACGGCACACAGATGTCTCTGTTCATCCAGCTGTGTCCTCACTAAAGAAAATACTCTCGCTGAATTCAAGCGTTTTATTTCTCGATGGTTGAAAAGAAGCCTGGCTGACCTAAATACGCAAACACAACTGTTGCTCTGTGTCTCCTCACACAGCAACCTGGACCTATTTGTTCAGTCACAGTTATTTTTAGGGTAAAAAAAAGCCCATTGACCTCCTTTTATTTACTGGAATGTTCATTACCGGTCAGGTATGGCTTCAGTTTGCCTGTGTACAATATATTTATGTTTATGCGTGAGTAAATACTTTTTAGCTACACTACACCATGACTCACAGCAAAACAACTGGGAATGTGCCCAGGATTAATATATAAACACTATGAAGCTCTAGAAGGAGGTGCGTGACATTTCGTCTAATTATTTGCTCTTAGTTGCTCTTCATTACCGTGTCCTGATATCCTCCTTAATAATATTCTAGCACTAAGCTTTAAATACAACTCTTCTCCAATTTCTTATTCTTCTTCCTATCACAAAAAAATGTTGTTTTAGTCACAGAGGGCAGCAGTTCACTGGTATTTTTCCCCATTTACAACCTATAGCTTTGCTTTTAATTCATTTTTAATAGAAAAAGAGACAAAAGATGAACGGATCAAGCAGAGCTGTGCAATTCTTTTAGATGATGCTAGCGAATCTTGTGCAACTCTGAAAAATTATAAAACTGTAACGATTTATTTTGAAGGATTTTTAAAAAAAAGATTTTCTCCTGTAATTGTCGTTGCCTTGAATACAGCAGTTATGATTTACACTATTATCAAAACATGATCAATTAAAATGAGAAGAAGGATTTTATTTCTTTTATATATTCTTAACCTTCATGAGACTACACTACAACAAATTAAGAAGATGCTGGCTAGAAAATAACTGCAATGGAAAAAGAATAAAACCTGGACACCTCTCAGCTCAGCAGTGTCACCAAAGTTTCAGATGATGAATTAGCTGTTTGCAATGGGGATATGTATGTGGACATTTTCATCTTTTTTTCTTTTCCAGCTTTACCTCGTCTCTATTTTTTGACATTTGGGTATTCTTAGGATTCCTGGTTTTGACATTTCCATGTTTTTTTTTCCTGCAAAGTCAGAGAGCTCATATTAACAGATGGATGGAAAGTGTCTGATTCTACTGTCAGATGCATGAGCAGGCACATCTGGCAGCAATAATCACACTCAAATTCAGCAGTCAGTTAAATAAGGCATCTTTCTCACATTGCAATTTCATTCTTTTTTTTCTTTATTTCATATGCAACCGTCTGTCTGGAAAAGCGAGCTGTTTGTCTACAATAAACCTTGAAATTTGGCAGACTGGATGTGCGATCTTTACACGCCGCTGGCTTGCAGAGAGCACGAGCACGTCTCTGGACAACATGGAGTGACTGTGTTTGTCTTGGGGTCAAGAGTCAGAGTGTTTGTTGTGGTGTAAGTTTGAGGAGACTGTTTAGTCTTGTAGAGAGCAACGTTGGGAGTCTGGCACATAGATCCCGTGGTAAAACATGATGGTTTGGCAGAAGCTCAGCACAGTCAGAGACATCAATATGTTAGTCAGAGGTGTGAGCCTGTGAGTGGGTGATGGTTTGTGTGTATTTTTATGTGTGGCTTTTGTGTTCAAATGTGTTTGTTGGTGCATTTGTGTGTTTAAAAAAGTGGCCTGAGACATAACTGTGTCATATGGTTTGGGGATTCACAGACAGCCGTTATATTACTGAATATATAATAATAAAAGAAAGAATTTTATTCAGCTGAATAGTTATTTGCGCATGTTCTGATGTAGCAGTGCCTTCATATTTATTGTGATGTAATGAAACATCATATGATAATCAGATGAAATCTTGAAGCTTGGGATGCGATTCCAGTGAATGAAAACATCACGTAAGCGATTAACAGACACCTCATACAGAAGTAAGAGAGTTCTGGTTCATCAACACATCATCCCAATCATCTAAACATAGTGAGAAAACAGTTAATGGCTTTCTGTTTTGGCTGGACCCCTCGGCAGGTGTCAGGAATAATCCTGATGGATGGAAAACGGAAACATCTGAGATGATTATCGGTGCCAGAAGTGTTGGAGGAACGCAAGGCGTTGCGTGTGGAATGCACAACCCATAATCCACATGAATCATGGAGCTGTAATCGCAGTTGTTGCTGTTACACAATAAGCTGTACTTGACTGTAAAGAATGCCAGGGAATAGGAAGGAATCTGTGTTAAGCGTGTAAGTTTGAAGACATGACAAGATTATAAAGTACCTATCAGTGTTGCCAGACTGAATCGCCAGAGATTCTTGGTGAAGGGTGAAAAGGGAAAAATAAACTTTAAAGAAAGGTGGAGAAAAGTGGTGATAACAACAGAAATGCTGTGAGGAATGAGATAAAGAGAGGAAAAAAAGTCAGGGATCTGATGAGAAAAGAGGGGAGGAGAATAAGAATTAGGAAGCTGGCGAGAAAGGAGCAGGATGCAACAAGAGAGTTGGAAAAAGAGAAGAGGGGATAAAAGGAGGGTGGAGCTGATGATAGGAGGAGGTGTGATAAAGTAAGAGAAGAAGACTGAAAAAAAAAGGTGGGAAAAGAAAACAATGAAAAGAAACAAGAGGAAAATGATGAGTGGCGAGAATACACCATAGGGAGGATCAGGACTTGGAAGCGGAGTAACTGATGGGAAGGTCTTTTGGGGGAAACCCGAAAAAATAGAAAAAATGGACAGAATGAAAGCATGAAGAAAAGAGACAAGAAGAGGAGAATGTTGCCTTTGATACAGGGGTGCTGAGGGGTAATTTCCGTGTGTGTGTGTGTGTGTGTGTGTGTTGGGGGGCAGTCTGTGGTACAATAGGGGCCTGACAGGACTACAATGAAGACTCTGTTAGTATGCAGGTAGTGTTGGGGCCACCCTGCAATATCCCTACATGGCCCCAGGGCAAGACCTTACACACACACACACACACACACACACACACACACACACACACACACACACACACACACACACACACAAGAGCAAGAACCTCTAAACAAGATATAAACAAGATATACTTCAGTGTGGTTGTGCTTTAGTTTACGCTTCACTCTAGTTACTTCCTGTTACTTCCTAGAGTGAAGTCAAATTTGCCTGTTTTTCCCTAATTAAATCTTCAAGAAGTCTGTCTCTCCCATAGAACAAATTCTTGGAGATGGTTTAAACACTCTTTGTGCTTGTGGCAACTCCCTACAAATAGAGCCCAACCAACTAAAGACAAATTGTATGTACCCATCCTTTTTTCTATTAATGTCACCCCAAATATGTTATTAATGGGATTTCTGAGAGGGATTGTTTTGTGTTGCTCCTTGAGAAACTCTTGCTAGTTTTTGAGGTACTGTGAAAGACTGGGAACCGCATGAGAGCTTGGTGTCATGAGCAGTAGGTTAAAAGTAGAGTTGAAAGTCAGACAAACTTTGAAGTGGAGGACAGGGTGTTCCAAAGTTTGGAATAAGGTTTAAAATATGCCAGCAGTTATAAAGAAACTTATACTTATGTAAAAAAAAGAAAAAGAAGAAGAAGCAGTTATAGCATCCAATAAACTGGTTAACAGACAGTAGGTCAGTTGATCAATGTGATTTTTGATTTTTGAAAATAAAGCACATGAGGAAATGCCAGTGAAAAATTAAAAGTGGATTTTGTTTGCTTCATTCATGTGGTTCTAAGATAAAAGTTCAAATCATCAGTTTCTTTTGTTTAAAAAAAGATCTGAGGAATGTGGAACACAAAAAGCATTCTCATTGGAGTATGCCCAAAAAACCTCCCATGAGTATCAAACTCATAAACCCGACAAAGGGCTGTAACAGCTACTTATTTTAAAAAGGTTAAGTCAAAGTAATTTAATTGTTCTCAGGAGCAGATGCTAAGTGGTGGCATGCAGTGACAAGATAGAAGATAATAAGTAGTAAGATATAACTGCAAGCCTGCTAATTTGCAGGAGTTTTAGGAATGAGAGTTTGTAAAGGGCTTGTGTTAGCCAAACAACGGCTGAGTGAATTTGAATTGCTACTCTTGCTAATTTCATGCCCAGGTACACCAGAGTCGCTGGAAGAGAAGGAGCGCCAGCTTTCCACCATGATCGGTCAGTTGATCAGCCTGAGGGAGCAGCTTCTTGCCGCCCATGATGAGCAAAAAAAGATGGCCGCCTCGCAGCTGGAGAAGCAGAGACAACAGATGGAGCTGGCCAGGCAGCAGCAGGAGCAGGTAGGAAGGGTCCGTGGATGTGTTTGGGGCTGTACAATGAGAGTTGGGTAAAAAGAAAGAAGAAAAAGACATTAATATTAATAGTGTACATGTGTTGGTCTATGTGCAGGATAATGAATAGGGTTTGGTGATATGAATCGCACATAGTTCATTCCTGTGTGTTTATGCAGGGGTGCATCTAGAAGGGGGGTGGGGGTGGAGTTTCACCAGGGCCCCAGAACACTTACTCAAGTATTCTAATGTACTTAAGTATTTCCACATACTTAATGCACTTTGTAGTAAGCAATATATAATTAATTAAAATGATCCACAGCTGGAACATTAAAGAGATGTGTCTCTTTAATGTCCCCCCCCCCCCCCCACCCCATTTTTAAAAAAAAGAAATTGGATACAGCCCTGGTTGTGCATACATCATATTTAGAAGCAAACTAATGACTAAATGAAAAATATCAATCAATAAATAAAGACATACATAAATAAATACAAAATTGAGTATATGATTGGCAGGGCTTTAAACTGTCAACAGTTCATTTTTAATATTCTGTAATTCCTTTTTGTTGATTCCTTTCAGGTATTATATTATTTTGTTCATTCAACTAAATACTGAAATTTGAGGTTATCATTATTAAAAATAACAGAAAATTAGTCCAACAGGGCGAACAGCACATATAACTAAATACAAATGTTAAACATTACCAGGTTACATTAACCTATAGCAACTATTGGATACACTTCAAATTACAGAGGTTAGAAAGCCAACAGGACTTAACACAAAGCATTGTCTTCTTGTGAATGCCTTCCTCTTAAACTGTTTGATCTATTGAATGTGAAGGTCCTAAACCTATGAAAGTGTACAATATCCGACACAAAACCCCCTGATATTTAATAATTTTCCAGTAACAAGTTAGTAATTTTTTGCTGTAATTCCTCGAATTCCAAAGCTTTTCTTTTTTCCAAAGTCGCATTGTAAAAATGTTATCATAACTGACATAATGGCCACAAAGGAGACCCAACTTGTAAAGGAAAAACAAAATGTCCCTAACAAAACGCGTGTAGGTGTATCTGTATGTCTTTTGACTGCACCTTCAAAAGTTGTAACAAAAGCGTCTCTTAGGGTGCCAGACGGCAATTTAAAAAAAAAAAAAAACGAAAACATTGTGTGACAGAGAAAGAAAGCGAGAGCCTACGAAGAGAAGTGTTTAGGTGAGCTGCTCTTTGTTTTTACTGTTTGCCGACACGTTACTGTAGGTTGGCATATGACAGGCTCTGTTTGGACAAGTCCACACCTCCCATCACAACACATTCCACCTTTCACAGCTTTACAAAGGAAACAGGCAAAGTGGAGAGTGCGAAGAGAAAGACAGATTCCAATATCAGCCAGTCATTTGGCTGTTGAGACTTGATAGGATAATGCCCTACAGACAAACCCGAGAAATCTGCCTTTAATGAAATATGACATGTGTGCAAATGGGGCGCCGCCTCCCATTCAGCAGCCTGTAATTACATTTCGGAATAAATATACTAAACGACTTCTCAAGGAAAAAAAAAAAGAGGGGCAGCTGTTTTACTTTTCTGGTTCAGAATGGGCGGGATCACGTCGAGGACGTACTGTCCCTTTTAGGACTTTAACCTCTCACGAGTGGCCGCTCCCAGATGTCAATCACTAGATGATGCTTGGCCTTTTAACATCTGACATTGAATGTTTTTCATTAGAGAATTTTACATCAAAACAACAACAGAGAAAATTATCACCCCTCCTGTTTATGTGTGTGTGTGTGTGGGAGGGGGGAGGCTTCCACAGGCACATTGGGTGTTGTTGGCTGATGTAGTAAACATGTCAATCTCACAGATTCAGTGTCAGTTAAGAGAATTGTTCATAAACCTTCTGCACTGCTAATTGCTTGGATTGGATGCACCATCCATCACACCAGCCGAGGCTTTTTAGAGATAATAATCTGAGGTCAAACTGACACATAACTCAGAGTCTCTCTACCTGTTTTTGATTTACTGTACTGCATTTGAAACATGATTGACCTCACTGAGAGTTTTCAAGAGCAAATCACTTTGTCTGCCACCTGTCGAGGACAGATACATCCTCATCATCATCTTGAGTACCAGATGACAATTTTGCCTTTTAGTATTGTAAGGCACTTACCTTAAAATGTAAAATGGCACGAGAAGACGGTGTAAATCAACATGATATAACATAAAAGGGAAGAGATTTGGATTCATTTTTCATCATCATCATCTTGAACCCTTGTATTTTTTATTTTTTACTTCCATGACTTCTAAGAGCAACATACCATTTCTGACAAGCCATTTATGGACATTTTCCTGTATTGCTTTTCTTTCATTTCCAATTAAAACACACACACACACACACACACACACTGTATGCATACTGTTTGTTCTTTAATATTTTAGAAACATGAACACGGTACAGAAATACAGATTATCCTTCTTCTCTTATCATCATTTTCACTCTTCCGCTCTGTGTGTGTGTGTGTGTGTGTGTGTGTGTGTGTGTGTGTGCAGATTGCCAGACAGCAGCAGCAGCTGTTGCAGCAGCAGCACAAGATAAACATTCTTCAGCAACAGATCCAGGTTAGTAGCCAAACACACTTTAAACATCTACGTATATACAACCAGACACACACACTTCCTTTTTTCAGTCTTGACCTTTCTTTGCATTTACTCCTCCTGCCCTCTGCAGACTCCTCTTGTTTTGTTTCTTGTCCATCTCTGTGAGGATGCCAAGAACTTCTTATCTTTTGTCCTTTGTGCAGATGATCTAATTATTGTCTATCCAAGCAGTTCCGTGATCATCTTATCATGTGGAATTGGAAAGCGGAAATAATACAAGAGGTCATGGCCTTTACTTTTGTGCTCTGCCTGCTGTTAAGAAAGCAGCACCAAAAGCCTTCAGACACACACATAAAACACACAGTGGTGACTCAGTGATTGCCCTGGTTATAGCTGGATCATTCACTGTTGCATTGATTACTCAGCAATTGATACCCAAAGGTGCTCAAGGCTTATCCTCTTCCTCTTTTCTCTTTCTCTGCAGCATTTCCTGATAACTGTAACGTTTTTTAACCATTAAGCACATAAATGGATAAACATCTGTGGAGCGTGTACAGAAACCTGCAGGGAGATGTGTGAACTCACTTTTCTGGCTTCTGCTTCTTGTTCAGTTTTTCAGTGTTCTCCTTCTCCTCTTATTCCTACATCTGTTTCAGTGAGCCATCTGATGCACTGAGATTTGTGAAGTGTTCACTGTTTACCTACATACCCACCAAGAAATTACCACCAGCTGTGCACCAAATGCTGATCAATTTGCTCAGCATGGCTGACTGTCACATGGGAATTTAACAGGTTTATTTTTTTTAAGTGGTTGGCTCACAATCTGAATCCTCTGCCATCCGTCCATCCCGTGCTACTTTTGACCCCCTGTTGGTCCCAAGCTTTGGATCTCCCTACTCTCCTGAGGTGTGATATAGTTAATGAGGGTTTACTTTCCCCCCTGGTCGTCTTCCTCTTCATCTTTTTATTATGAGGCCTCACCCTTGGATCTTAATAAAGCTCGGATTGGACTTCATTAG
This sequence comes from Copadichromis virginalis, assembly GCF_057382275.1. NCBI lineage: Eukaryota > Metazoa > Chordata > Actinopteri > Cichliformes > Cichlidae > Copadichromis > Copadichromis virginalis. Next base: position 23,040,659 of record NC_140624.1, read on the forward strand.
CCTTCTTAGCCCCAAGGGAGAATGAGACCATAAAAAACAGCTCCTACTCTGATCCTGTTCCACACTGTGAAGCATGGATACTGTGTCATGTTTTTTTTTTTTTAGAATGAAGAGATATGCAGAAGATGGCTCTTGAGAGCAGAGTGTTATCATGTGGAGCTTTGCAACCATCTGTTGTAAAGGGCATAATGTGTATTTCACTTTTATTTTCTTTGTTGAATTGAATTTGAAAAGGCCAGAATTACTGCAATCTGCTTTTTCATAAATATACAAAAATGAATGCAACAAAAAAAACATTTGTTTTCACTGAAAAAATAGTGCTGCATCTTATTGTTATTTAAGTTATTTTTAAGGCAATAGCATTTGTCAGCAAACAAACCAAGCGCAGAAAGCAGCACATGGTGCATCTACTGTACAGAGAGTTAGAATTATTATGGCTAAGCTCCAGGGTTTAGTCACTGGGGTACGGGCTGTTTACGCTGTGTCGGATGTGTGTTGGCCTTAAACACACAGGCGGCGGTGCACTGGTCTGTTTCCACTTATCAAATCCAGACCTGAGCTCCTCTCAGGCCAATACTCTGAGGAGCTGACCAAATGCTACTGTTTCAGCTGAAAGAATAGGGCTCAGTGTGGTAAAACCACTTTTTAGAAGTGCCAGTTGTTGTTCATATCTTAATTTGAAACACTAGATGCCGTCCAGATGGAAAAAATAAGGAACCTAAACAAAGTTTCTGCTAGAAAAGTGCAAAAGTTGAAACTGCATGGGGTTTACTTTCAAACAGCTCATGCTATCTATTGCTTCATCCAACCAACCATCAGTCATTAATTAGCATTTATTTTTTGGACGCCTAATAGATTCTGAAAGTTTTATAGATCAGCGCTGACTTGTGAAAAACTGTGACTTATGTGTATCTGGTTTCTGAATGGAAGACAATGAAAAGTCAGTGGGAGCTGTTTTCCACTGCTTTTTTTCCCTCTTCCATTTCTGCAACTTGTTGTTGCTTCTCTGGATTCTGTTTCAGGATGGTGTCAGTGTGTTTGTCAGCTAGTGTGGTGGGGGAGCATAGTTCAAAGTGACCCAGGTTTCCTGTCATGTGGTTTTAAATGGTGTGGAGGGCCAGCGGGGGATGTCCACGGGTTAAAGAAACGTTTCCGAAGGCCCCATTCTGATATGGTTGCACACGCCGAGTCATATACACAAGTATGAAGAAATATGTTACACAGCAGATGTTATTAGATCAAATGCCTGCACGTGCATAACAACTCACACATGGTACTTATGCAATAACAATATTATAGCCATTTGATATCAAATTATCTACATTAGGACATACACAGTCAAACATACATACATGTGCACATACACACATGTGCAAAAACTCACACACGCACACACACTCACATGTGCGCGTGCTCACACCAACACACAAACACAGACACACAAACAGTGGTGGCGGGCTCTTTGTGTGCCGTGGGCAGAGTGGCCCAGCCCAGCCTGGTGGCTGACAGGCATGTGTCTTTGTTAAGTCGGTTCCTATAATGGCTCTCATATGTGGCCCATTTCCTTCAGGCCCACAAAGGCACAGGCCCTAACCGCACCGCCTGGGCCCTAGCTAACGGGCTAATTAATGACTGCAAAGCCGCACTCCTCCTCCTCCTCCCTCTCTCTCTGTTCTTCATTTATAACTCTTGTCTCCTCCTTCGCCTCCCCTCCTCCTCCTTTTCTTTCTTTGAGATCTTGTCTCCGAGTGTTGCTTTCTTATTGTTTTTGCTTCATATTTTCAACTCTGTTCTATCCTGTGCCGTGATTTCTGTGTGCTGCCCTCTGCTGAAATGTGGCTTCTATTTACACAGTGATGAACTACAAGCTACGATATGGTTTTGATCGCCGTTCATAATTTAGGATTTTGACACAGTACTGGCAGTCTGTGACAGCTAAATAAGTTTCAGATGTAATTATTTATGCATCACAATAGATTTGATCTTCCCCTCTCTACATTCATCACTGCTGCTCTTAATCACCTAAAGCTTTTCCCTTGTCGATAAAGTGCTGATGTAAGGTGAGATCGCAAATAGCCGGGGTGTTAAACCTGCCTTAACACAAACAGGCACAAACACAATAATCCACACACTCACACACATGCATAAGAACTAATGGAGCAAGGAAATGGCTTAGATAGACAGGCAGCTCCTACATCAGCAAATACAGCTTCAGACACAATGACTCGGAAAGCCATGGAAAGCCCATAACGTCGATTGGACTCATCAGCTATGGAAAATGCCTAATTCCCGATTTTACAGTGGCCCTCCCTCCAATCTATTAACCTGTGTGTTCGCCTAAATAAAAATCCTATAAGCAGCATACAGTAATTCTGTGTCCTTTAATTATAGTGTGTTTTCATTATGCTCACGTGGGTGTAACAAGATAGTGAAAGAAAAAAAAATCTGCTCTCGTGGTGATTTTGGCTTGGAGGCCAAACTGTGTTAGCCCCACTTCTGCATTTATCACGTGATACACCCTGTCTCAAAAAGGCAGTTTATGGACAGCTTTAAAACTGTTGTGTATACCCTAACTTTTTTTAAGCATGCACAACAACCAGGTGGTAATGAAAAGACCTTGGAAAACTCTATCATGCGGTGGCCCTGAGAGGCCAAACGGACTGCAACTTAAGAAAACACCAGCAATAAGAAAAAGGCTGCAAAAGCACACAAAACACAATGGAAATAGGAAAAAACAGAAATAGAAAAATGAAAACAGAAATAGGAAAAAACAGATTTCCATAAGCACAAGGGAAGTGTTTCTGGGGAGACAATAACCCGACGGACCAGTTGCAGGAACCCAAAACATGGTAGGTGTGTTTTATCATGATTCATATGATACTGATGTCGGATTTTTAGGCTAATAGCTAGGTTAACATACTTACCGCTCATCTGTTCTTTCCTCACAAAACCGATAGATCCTCCACTTCTTTTAAGTGTCTCCCAGCGCAATTCTTAGCATGATTCCTGCAACTGGTCCGTCGGGTTATTGTCTCCCCAGAAACACTTCCCTTGTGCTTTTGGAAATCAGTTTTTTCCTATTTCTGTTCTCGTTTTTTCCTATTTGGGTTGTGTTTTGTGTGCTTTTGCAGCCTTTTTCTTATTGCTGGTGTTTTCTTAAATTGCAGTCCGTTTGGCCTCTCAGGGCCACCTTAGCTACTGATCAGCTTTCGTTTTAAGGAGTGATGCACCACGTTGTGATCTGATATTTGGTCCTTTGTAATGCACCATTAGCTCCTCAAGTATCTATAGCTAACAAATCATCAACAAAATTGCTACTTTTCGTAATATATAAATCATAATGTTTAATCTTAACTTGAGTTTGTATATCAGCTGGATAATCCAAATGAAGCACAACATTGTCCAAAACCAGCTATAGCCACTGATGAGCTTCACACTTGGTTAGCTCTCAGTTATGTTAGTGAAACTTTTGTTACACTAAATCATTTGATTAAAACTGCATTCAGTATAAATCGGGATTTTTAAAGTCCAGCCTTTACCCCCACAGTTATCTGTCCTATACCGACACAGAAGTGAATTAGCCAGAACCACAGTGTGACACTGTTAGTTGGCTGAAAACGGAGCTATTAGAAATATTCGACATAGTCACTAACTACTTGCTTTCATAGTAAATATACCTATAACCTATTCAGCTGGTGCAACACGTTCAGATGTTACAGGAAAATTAGGTTAGGAGCTTGTCCATGAGAATATATAGTAGTGCCCAGAATTAGACCCAAGTCTGGTTAGGGTGCTTTCACTTTACTGTGGTCCTGCTCTCTGAAGGGAGCTGTGTGCTGATTTGAGGTCCATCACAACTGTTTCCACATTCTAAATCAAACTCAAAAACGTTCCTATTCTTCGAGGCCTATGGTTAATTACTGTGTGCGTGTGTGTTTGTGTGTGTGTGTACATGTGCTGTAGCACTTGCTTCTTGTAGAGTTTGTTATATGTGTGGTTATGTGTTTCAGCGAGTATTTTCTCCCCAGTTTTTTTATAGTTTTATTCTCTGTGTAAGCTATTTTGCATCTCTGAAGCCATATTTGCTGGCTGTAACTAAGTGTTGTCTTTCTTTAAGCATGCCTTTTTGATAAGTCGATCCTCTTTTAATTTAATTTGTAGGCAGTTGTTGGCAGTCCTGGAATAGCAGCTTTTGTTGCAGGAAATTTTCCCAAATGATGCCAGAAATTACAGTAATTGCAGTAACCTGCAGTTATTGTATTATGCAGTAACATCAGTGTGCAATTTTCTACACATTAAGCCTGTTTTGGGGATGCACTGGACAGTGGTGGAAATATTTTTGCAATATTTATAAGGTAAGATTAAATATTGACAGAACGGTAGTGAGATGATGTGCAGTATGTTAAACCTAAGTTTAAAAATAACAATAAAAACATATTGATTTGGCTCTTCCTTGTTCATTTTAAAGTTGACTCAAAGAGCAACATCACCAAAATCTTCAGGACTTAATGTTTTTCAGTTGGTTACATACTTTACATGCATACTTTGCAGCGGTGGATGATGCTGTGAATGTCAAGTTTAGTGTTGCACTGGTTCAAATCCACTTGTGCATACCTGCTGCAATCAGGCAACTATGTTTCTTTGTCTTCTCTGTTTCTCAAACAGATCAGTGTACAGACAGACCACATACATACTCATTGCCCCCTAACCTTGCTGCCCTTACACAAGAGGACCATTAATTCTGTGTGTGTCTGCGTGTGTACACATGTTCCTTGTTGCCTAGGTGTGTATGTCGATGTGTCTGGTGGGCAGTTAGAGGAAGGGGACCTCGTGTTTTCTTAGTGGCTGAGCAGAGGGGGGCCCCTGCAGCACCACCTTCCCCAGTCCATTCATCCAACCTCCCCCCCCCCTCCCCCCCTCCCCTTGGTAAAAGGAGATCTTTGTGTGTTTGCGCTAGTGAAGCAGCCCCAGTCAGTCCCAGTGTTCCCAGAGGAATACAATGAATGGGGGCATTTTGTCCCACTCTATAACCTACACCCCCCAACTTCACTCTTTTCCTTCTTTTTTTAGCCATTCGGACACACAGACTTGTTTTTCTTCTCTCTTCATTCTCTTTTGTCTGTGTCACAAGACGTCGGCCCTCTTGTCTGCCTGCATGTGTTTATAGGAATGCCTCAAAAGTACACTGACCTACAAGTGTGTTTGCTTGTGTGTGTGATGACTGCCTCCTGAGATATCAGGCTTTTTATCTGTGTGACCTATCAGTGCTGTCAGAGGAGCTGCTCAGGTGGCACTTGTAGCTCCACACATACCAGACCAAGCATGCAAGTTGGTGGCTCATGCTCTGTTTTGGCAGGGCTATGTGTGGAGACACACACATTTGAGCATTTTTATCTTCATTATACAGTGTAGTGGTGAAGATAGACAGGACAGTGATGAGAGAAGGGGAAGACACACAGAAAAGGGCCACGGGTCAGACTTGAACCAGGGCTGCTGCACTACGGCTCTGTTCCATGTAGTTGTCTGAAGTGGTGCGCAGAAGCCTGCTCTTAAACCAATTATATACTTTTAAACCAACTGGTGATTTTAAATTGACCGTAGGTGAAAATGTGAGTGCAAATTGTTGCCTGTCTGTCTGTCTGTGTTAGTCCTGCGACAGACTGGTGACCGGTCCGAAGTCTAGCTTGCATCTTTTCCTGTGGCACTTGAGATAGGCTCCAGTCACCCATGTGACTCTGAATTGGATAAGGGGAAGAGGATGGATGGAATGGACAAAGCAGTGTATTTCTATTTGGTTTACTCAATAGCCCAAAGCCAGTTGATATCCAATTAACAATGATAAAAAAGAGTTTTGAACTCTTCTCAGAAAATTCTCATGAATTCTGAGAGCATTTCTGAGGAGCAAAATGCTCTTCAGCATTAATCAGGTATATATAAAAAAAAATCTGTCCATGTACTTCCTGTTGATCAATTAATCGCCTGAGCAAACACAGTAAGTTCAGAAATAATTCTTTCCTTCTCTATGGAACTTTGAACCTTTCTACCTCAAGCCTTTCAATCCATCCACACACTAACCACGAACAGCGCATAAGACGGTCATCTTATTCAACTAATTCAGCAAGGCAATCCCGCTGCACATATGCACAGTAATCATGCGACATGCTGCTTGTGTATGCTTGAGCTCCAGCGATGAACCTTCCCTGGGAGGTCAGTGGGAGGGGAGAGGGCAGCGTTGTCAATGAATTGGTAGTAAAGGAGACAAATGGAGGTAGAGGGCATTGAAGTGAGGAGGGAAGTGTCTAAAAACATTTATCTGAAAGTGTAACATAGTCACAAAAGAAAAGTTGAAAACAGGATAAAGCCAGAATAATGAAGAGCAGACATGAAATGACAAGAAACTTTGAGATTTTTTTCCCTCACAAGTTGATTAATTGAGGAATCAATCACAGAGAAGAAAATATAGTAATATTAATAGTAAAGTTAGTTATTATCAGACATTTATTTGATTGACTTTGATTTTTGACCTCCCTAATATGGACTTTTTGGCTTTTTGACATTGCCTTCTTTTCTTCCTTTCTCCTTTTCAAGGGTTTTTGTTTTTATTATTTTTTTTTAACTTGAAACATTAGTTATCCAGTAACTTCTAGAGCTCTATTAATGATATAAAGAGAGAAATTATATTTCTTAATAAGCCATTTGAACAAACAATCCTTGGGGGCATTTTTTTAAGAAAAAGAAGAGGCAACCAGAGGAAAAAAATGCAAAAAGAGAAAAGACTGCGATAAAGGGAAGAGATAGAAGGAAAGAAAGTGGGGTCGTCCGGTGGTTTAACGCAGTCAGCCCTAATAGATTCCCGCAGGCTCATCTTTGATTTGTTTCTTTTCAGTTCAAGCCCTCGGCGTCTTGACTTAGTCAAACCCACAGATTTTAAGAGCCTTTCAAGCTGACATGAAAGGCAGCTGTTAACCTCTCTCTTGTTTTAAAGGCCTTTTCTTGGCATCTTTACACTTGTCTCTTAAGAGTATACGTCTTAATTTGTTGTTTGGCTTCTGTTCTTCAACTCGATGCACCAGTTGATCATGTTATTGCCTGCATTGTTTTTTCCCTCCTCCCTGTCTTCCCCTTCCTTTCATCCTGATCTTTATCGTTCCTCACTTTAACCTTCCTTTGTGATTTCTCATTTTAAATCATTCTTTCTTTCTCTCTGCTGACTTTCTGTTTTATTTTATTGCTTTTGTTTCTACCTCTTTACCTTGTTTATTTGCGATTTTCTCGTTTCTCATCTGCCTTTTCTATCATTGCTCATGATTTTTATTCTTCTTTACAAATCTTTGAGTTTTTTGGTAAATCTTGGAGCTTTTTTTTTGCTGTTGTTGTCTGTGAATCTGTGTCTGTGTGTCAGTATTATTTAATGGATACAGCAGTTGGCAGATATCTCTCATCTCTTGTCTCTCTCTCCCAGGTCCAGGGTCATATGCCTCCTCTGATGATACCAGTGTTTCCTCACGACCAGCGGTCTCTGGCTGCAGCTGCCGCAGCACAGCAAGGCTTCCTTTTCCCACCAGGCATGTCCTATAAGCCAGGTATAACCCCACCCCACCCCCACCACAAACACACACACACACGCAGTGGAATCCCAGTCTATGTTAATGAAATGTGTCAGGTGAGGAATGTTCTGAAAATTAGCGCAGAGATCCAATGTATTGCAACATGGAATTTCACGCTTTCCCTCTCTGTCTCTTTCTCCCAAGAGTTTTCACCTTTTGCACACCAACCCAACAATATAGACATAAGGGCGACGCACTCAGAAAAATCACGTACGTTGCACTTAAATAAGGGCATGCATACTGCACGTTTCGGCAGACCGTAAGGATTTTGCACAAACAGGCTCAAGAAAAAACACTTAAAGTCGCCCACAGAAAGAAATGCACCGCACTTCATTGGATTGTCTGCACCACCTGCTTTCATCAAGTCTTTTGCACATTCCTTTCTTGCAAACATCCCTCCAGGTGCTTGCCTGACACAGTACAGCACTGACCCGTCATACGAATATTACTCCTACTGCATGAGCATTCACTCCCGTGAGGCCGCAAAGAGAGGCAGAAATGAAGAAAGGGATTAAAAAGCTATTATTGTATACTCTCCTTTGACATTGGTCTGTTTTCAACAAAGGCTTGGACATGGAAAGCCTTTTAAGGACAAACAGTAGGGGTTATACACATACTCATATATGAATTTATGAGTGCATCACAATGAGGAAGCTCTGGACTTGAACTCTGCTCGCTCTGGTCTCAAGCACTCGAGTGCGCCGACAGCAAGCGTTAATAACCTTTGAATAAAATTTCTGTGACCCTTCATGGTTCATTTGGCATGAATAAAAACATGAGAAGAGTAAGGAAGGAGACAAAGAGCGAGACAGAGCGAAAGAGACAGAGAGGCCTGACTGAAGGTAAAGAGCAGGTTAGTTCTTGTGCAGTACACCCCCCACGACCTCGCTCTACAATATGTGTTGTTTTGGTTATTCAACAGGTGAGAATTACCCAATGCAGTTCATTCCATCTGCAATGGCAGCTGCAGCAGCGACTGGACTCAGCCCGTTACAACTACAGGTAAGACACAAACTAATTTATCAAAACAAACAAGCAAAAATGTGTGTGTGTGATTTAATACTACTTGGAATATAGAGAGATATTTTTCCTCTAAATTAAAACTGTGTAAAACACGTGAGTAATGGCTTACCAGAACAAAATGATCACATACTTGAAACAAGACCAGAAACAGGCTGTCTGACAATGAAGTGATGAAAAGTGAGGGTGTGGAAGTTGGTGGGTGTGACTGTTTTTCTGTAAGATATGCTTCATTTTCACCTGGATTCAGTTAATAATAGTATTATTATGTGAAACCTCCCGCACACTTGGCGATGACTCAAACATCTTATTGCCTTTGTTGTCAAAGGTCTGACTTTACTTGACATGACATGATTAAAATGTTTTTGTCCAACTTGTGCTGTATACTTTTTCAGAGTGCCACTAATAATTCTTTTAATTCAGTCACTGAACAGAGTCTGTGTCTAGTCTTTAAGTGAATGCATTAAAAATCAGTTAAACAACTGCAGCAGAAGTATGACGTCTGGAAAAAAAGACAAAGAAAAAAAGGGTGACTGTTTGTTCGCCATTTAGGGGAACATACCAGAGTGCTGACTGACAGGTACATAAAAGCAGCAGCTGAGATGAGAGCAAAAATTGAACTAGCTGAGTAGTTTAGATGAATCTATTTGCTGTTATTTAGGATGGGTTAGAAATGGGGCTGGTGGTATTCAGATGGGTTTTGAGTGAAATATGTAAATCATTTATGCACTTGTGATGTGTATTGAATGACACACCTCTGCCTTGTTTGTGTGTTTCCTCTTTTAACCCAGGAGAGGGTCTAGTGAGAAGGAATAAAGAACAGAAAGAAAAACACCAAAAGATAAATTTAAAAAAGACTCCAAATGAGAAAAAAATATAACATGACATGTTGATTAAAATAAAAAAATTTAATAATTCCCATCAATTGCGGTCTTAGAGAACACAGCAGTCTATTAATCTATATCTAGCTTGAAATCTTTTCTGTTTTGAACGTCATGAGTAAGAAGCCAAGGCTATTGTGCAACTTGTTGAGTGTCTGGTAGACCTAACCTTGGAAGAGCCTCTGGCAAAAGCTACAATATAGAAAAGAACTAGATGCTTTGCATGTGAAGTGATAACTTCACGTACAATGGCTGCATAGTTAAATAAGCAGACAGAAGGTCTACTGTTATCAAAAGAACTGGGAGAAAGAGAGAAATGCCACACTTGGAGGTGTCCTCTGCACTCAAAAAAATGAAACGTTGACTTTAATTAAAATTATTTTGTCAACAGGTTCCACGAAATTGAATTATGTTAGTTTAAAGCAAAAATCTTTAGTTCATCTAATTTAAAAAAACTACTTAAGATTAGCAAGACATATTTAAGACTAACTAAATCAAGTTATGTTGTATGAACAAAGATGATATATTTTCAGGTTAGATAGTTTAGATTAGTTACTTCAACACATTTCTTATTTGTGGCAGTAAAATGTTAAATTTAAGTTAGATTAATTCAAATATTATATTTTCAGCCACCTTGTGCTTTATTAATTAGTTTTACATAAATCTATTTTGTCAACAGGTTCCACACCAATGAATTAAGTACATCCAACTTATTTTTTAAAATTTCTTTTATTGCCAACACATTCAGTGAGCATTTGTGTAAACCCAGTCCAAAATAAAACACAACAGCTCATTAGGGTTAGTAATTAACAGTATGTAGACAGATGCAACATCAAGACTTTAAATTAAATGTCTGTATCTACCAGAAATAGAAGAGAGAGAAAAAAACGCATTGAAGATCACATAACACATTGATAAGATGACACTTGAGTTATGCACATGTGATGCTAGTAAGGTCTGTGAGTGTTTTTTTCTTTTAGTGTCTAAAATGGATAGCAAAGTTGCTATTTGCAATGATTGCTTAGGGTCAGTCCAGTAACACAATGCCAATGAAGTGCTTTCCTTTAACAATGCAAAGTGAAGTGTCCACCTCAACAGCCACAATTTAAAAAAAATTTATGTAACAACAACAACAACAATCATAATAATAATAATAATAATAATAATAAAAAATAGTCCACTGATATTAGCAATCAAAGAAAATTACATCACCATCCCAAATAAAACTTTAACAAAACATGCCAACATTATGGTCTAACAATAAAACAGCTTGTCAGCGTTCAGTTTTTTTGCAACAGCACAGCAGTAACCATTTAACACTTGCCACTGTCAACATTTATTTTACTAGTGTTTGGGCAAAAAACTTCAGATGTAAACATTTTAACATGGAAACAATTGTTCGTCTTTAAAAGTCCACAAAATATACATTCATCCTGCATTCCCAACTTGGATGATCTGATATCCTCGTGTTGGTGTTGTTCCCAGACCATCATGAAAATGTTGTCACATTGTTGTGACGTTATTCTTTTGCGCGCCAAGCCATTCGTGCATTTATGAAATTCCAATGTTGCAAGGACAATATCAATTCTGCTTACTGTTTATTAAAGGGTTACGGTTAGGGTTAGGGTCAGTTGATCGGCGGACAGAGGCGGTTTCACGCAGCTTAAGTACAGTTTTTTGTTTTACGCCGGTTTTTCCCGAAGTCGCAAAAGTATGACGTCACAACATTCTGATTGGTCACTTGCAATGTTGATCCTGGAACAACAGTTAGTATGATGATCTGGGAACAACACCAACACGAGGATATCAGATCAACCTCCTAACTTACCCTTATTTTTAGTATGTATTGCAATTACCTTTACAATGCACACAATGTAACACAAACTGAATATGAACATATTTCCACCTCATAACAATATGCCTTGAACGCTAATATACACACCACCCTTCAACATTTCTGGTGCAGTATCATCTCTCAATTAAATCCTTTAAATCTCAATACTTTTGATTGTCTCTTACTAGCCCCCCACAACAGTAAAATCTCTCAAATTGTAGTAGTTTACAAACTTTTCAAAATGTTCTAAATTTCTCTTAAATGTAATTTTCCCGTTATCTGTCATTTACAAATTACCATTTTATTCTCATTCAGCCTCCGAAAAACTTCTGTCCATCTGACAGAACATTCATCATCCAAATTAAAGGTTGGCTTATTCATTCAGTGTATTCTTGAGCAACTGTACCTTGGTCAAGAGTATGCTGACATACAGATGAAGGAAGAGCTTCTGAAGTACTTCAAAGAAAGCTTTCAGTCTTGAGGTTAACTGAGATTCAGTGCATATATCCCACCCATTAAGAGTGCACATGCAGAGGCCAGGTCTTCCAGGTCATGCAGGACACACTAGATGGTTATACCCACATCGGCTGGAGGAGTGCTGGCATCAGCTCTTTCGATGGTAAAGATAGCAAGGGTAATTTGTTCCAGCTCCCTCTGAACAGCTGTAGCTTAGACACAAAAACATAGAAAAATGGCATCCAGTTTTAAAAAAAGAAAGAAAAAGGGCCAAAGCTACCCTTTAATGACGTAAACACAATATTAGGAACATGCACCCCAGTGTGCCACTATTTCAGACTACAGATTCAACGATAAATATAAATAGTTTGGGTATACAAGAAGATTTCCCAAAACATTTAAACAGGTTCCATGCAAATTACAACAACAACAACATGCAACAACATTAGTTATTCAAAATTTGGTTTAATACAGATAAAAAACTAAACTAAAATTACCAACCAATTATTCTTTGAAGAGGATGCTTGGGTCTTCATTCAGGTAAAAAGGTAGTGCCCTGAGGACACACTCCCTCCCCTTTTCAATACTTTCCTTCTGTAGAGAGTGGCAGAGATACAGGAAGAGAAAACAGATATACTTTAGGATGACAGAAACTCACATTATACACAAAATGAATGACATATCCACTGCACAGATAGACGTACACAAGACCAACTAATCATCACATGGACATGAATAGTTAACCTGTTGGGCAGGGTTTCCACCACATTATATATGTCCATAATGGAGGTAAAGACAAACTAATACATCATCTTTTTTGCATTCAAAACATAACATAAAAACATTCACTTCTGGTTTAACCTAAATCAAGGGATCAGATTTTACATATGTTTAGGTAATTTAAATTTTCCAACGTTTTGAGTACCAAACTTTGTCTTGCTTAATATAAATGTAAGTGCACTGTGCAGCTACCATACACTAGCTGTTTAAATTTGAAAATGATCTTATTAGCCATAATATTTTGCTACCAACAGAATAACGCACCTGTGTGGCTGGGGCCAAAGTTTGTCTAATTTTCTTCCCTGCAACGCCTCCTTTTTTCTTGAAGACTTTTATGAGCTGGTCAGTGTATTGGTCAAGTTGTGTAAAAAGCCTTGGAACATGTGCAGCAGTAGTAATCCTCACATATTCTGCTTCCAACTGAAAATATGTCAACAAACACAACATACTGTACTGTAAATATACATACTATATGTACACATATACAAACTAAAACTAATGTAGTAAGACCTCATTAAAGCTATAATTTTAACACAAACATTTACACAAAATGCTAATAGAGCCATTACAGCTTTTATTGTTATTTATCAAGTTCCAAAAAATATTGATCACAGCTGATCTGAAAAGAATTTCATGCCTCAGGCCCTTGAACTGCAACCTTTACCATGGTTCAGATGTGGAGACGAAATAACAGGGGCATGGGATGGGTCACAAAAGAAAACTTAACTTATAAAACAGTTTTGTTTTTAAAAGTATAACAGTTCACATACCACATACAAGCTCAGCAATACCACATACACCACATCAGTATAGGAGGGAGCAGGTAAAGGCAGGATCTGAGATTTATAAAGTAAAACAAGAAATTCATTACTTAATTTCAAGAAGCAAATTATTGTTTGAATTACAACTAAATAAAATACTACTCAGAAGAAAAGCAAGAGATTGACACTGCCATGTGCTAACTTTCTATAGAAGCAATTATCACCAGGTCTGTCGACCTCCATTGTCTGTCCACTCATATGTCTTGAATAATTTTATTAAAAAAATTAAGTGTGTACTTTCACAAACTGTAATTTATAACTACATTGATATGTATAACTCCGCTAGGAAACATGCTGTATTTACAGACCATTTTTACATAATACAGATTACTGATAGAGCAGAACAATGGTGTCACAGTGGCTTTCGCCCTTGACTTTTTGGATTTTAAATGTCACTTTATGCTATCCTTGCTATCCTATTCGATATTTCCGACTCTCGGATTACAGAAAAGGAATCCCAAGAAAGCAAATGGAAAAATAACCCCTTGAAAGAATAACCCCATGAACCCCTGTAGCTAATCCCTTAATAAAACAATAAAAATGTTTCTTACACAGTCCACAAAATAAGCATGTCCAGGACCCAGTAAAACTAATGTAAAACAAGCGCACGCAAACGATATAACATGTCTTGTAAGACAAACGCAAAATATAACCATGCTGGACATATAGATACTACACAACATAGTCAAAGAAAAAAAGTGGTCTTACCTCTCAAAGAAACAGCAGCTTGGCGCCAAAACAGCCTTTTTCAGTTAAATTTGAAGTCTTGCGCATGAGCAGGCACAAGCCGTGAAACCTTCTTGTTCTGCGCGGTTTCATTACAACTGTTTTTGCATTACTGCCACCTTGTGGATATACAAGGTATATCGATCCTAATTGACTTAACTTAAATGTTATGCGATCAAGTAACACATTAGTATTATGTACGTTGAATAATAGACACAATTACGTAGACTTGATTAGAAAAACATATGTTAACTTAACAAAAACATATATTTTAAGTAAAATGAAAATAAATAATTAATATACACTGAACAATCCACCTCATTCATTTTTTTGAGTGTGTGCAGCTTGTAGGTCCTGACCTTAAAAAAAATGAAGCAAACGAATTACCTGCAACCACAGTAATTTGTCTGCTGCCATTATTTGTTTTCTGATTTTGCTTTTTCATAAACCTAACCATAATTCCCACCTTTTTTATTCTCTAAAAAATTCGCAACTACCTCCAAAAAAATTCCATACAAGCTCAAATCATTATTCTAAAAGAACTTGAAATACAAACAGAAGCTGGAACAGGAGCTTTCTTCATACTTTTAATAGAGTTCCTGTACATTTGATTTCTTTTTTTCAATAAAGCAACGTGACACATTGGTTGAAGATGATGCTCCATAGGTTGCCAAAATGCTAGCCCTCTTATCCGCTGTTTGTCAGCTGTGGCAGACAAAAGCTGTTATGATGAATCACAGAGGAATTCCCAACCCAACAGCACAACACCTGGCCCACACAATTCATCAAATATTTTATTGCTTGACACATGTGCTTTGAGAATAGCACTTATCCATAATGGTTATCACAGAGCACATTTCCAGGGGAGCGGGCAAATCAGTGAAATAAAAACGAAGAAAACCTCGACTCCCTAAAGATGCTTTGGAATTTCACAACATAACATCACACATCATTAACACTTCCTGCTTTACCTACCGTCAGCTGAAAAAACAAAAGCCCTCACGAGCTTTTTCACTGGCAAACAATACTGCTTCATCATGTCAGTTGTTACCATAGCGTGCCTTTTGGATATAACAAGAATCCTTATCCCAGTTTATTCAATTTGTATTGTGGTTTTCGCTTATCGAGGCCCTCATTAGCCGCTATTGACTTAGCAAAGCGCCGTGCTGCGCTGAGGGGATCGGAGCCGGGAGGCTCCACTCCTGGCTTTGAAATTATCAAAAGAGCTGTACGGTGAGTGAGAGGTAAGAGGATGAGTGATGTCAGAGACGCAAACTCATTCACGTTTAGACACTGCCTGAGACACAGAGAATAAGAGGCAGAGAGAGCAATCTGAATGAAAGAGGAAGTTTCTCATCAAGGCATCGGTTGAAAACAAGTCAGAGACTGCCAAGAAAAAAAGAAAAAAAGCAGCGAGACCGAGGAAGTATTTAGGCTGGGAAAAAAACAATTATTTGAGGAATTTTTTAGGAGATGGAGTGCTGGTTTCCAGCATATTTGAATATTGTTTTGACAATAATGTCAAAAGAAATCCTGATGATGAGATTTAATAATGGTACTTGTCTTGTTAGTTAGTCCATTTGCATCAATAAAATGTTTAAGGTGCACCGTTTGGGGCAGTAACGTGGGCTGCAGAATGTACAAAAAGACCTGCGTAGTGTTATGATATCAGTTAGTATTTTTACAAGACCTGGGTGTATTTGCAGTATTCGCGTTCAGTATATAAGCTGCAGCTTTCTGATGCTCTTCCCAACATTCCAGCATATTGCTTTCAATATTTCAATATGCAGTGAACATATGATCATCCAGCAGTGACAGCTGACACATTTTGTTGCTCATCTGTCCTGTTGTGATCGATCCATATTTGCATTTGAGCAGCTGTTACTGCTACCATCACCTATGATGATGATGATGCATACATTAAAAATCTGTATGGATATAAAATATGAACCTATCTTTGGTTACAGTAGTTACTTTTACTCTTTCACATCAAATCAATTTTACATTTACTGTAAAATTGATGTGATGTCTTGACAGGCCACAAACTGAGGCCTTACCTATTCTATTAATTTTAGATAGTCTCAGTAAATTTGCAGGAGTGACGTAGCAACCAGAGACTATATAAACCGAACGGCACTTCTCTACAATGGCTACAGATAACTACTGGCACAGCGAAGTGAGCGGGACCGTAGATAAACTTGCAGGCAAGCGACTGAAGCGACCACCACTGAAAACGCAGGATGCCACTAATTAACATGTGACCTTGTAGTAAATACATTAGAGGGTTACCTGGGTAGCCAGATACCAGCTGTCAGGTTTAAAGTACTGCACGACAGGCAAATCAGTTCTAGTCTGGATGCAGCTTTAACTGTGAAAAAGGGAAACTGTGCATTATCGTGTTAGCACTATAAACAGACAATGATATTGTATTTGTTCTGTGTTATCAACCTCCTCTGCTACATACTGTAGTCAAAACACACCAGCTGGCATCAAACATTTGTAATGCCAAATCGATGCTCAGTTCAGGATAGACAGATGTTGTAGTCAGACTGCTCCAGATGTTTCAAAGTTGAACCCTGTAGCCCTCATTCAAACAGCTGGCTGGCACTGAAGGTCAGAAAGAATAATTTCACACAGGAAAAGTCACCATCAGAAAGTGCCGTCTGAAAAGTTTTATATTGTATATCTATATCTATACACCTTTATAAATCATCTAAATCTGCATTACTAAGCTGTCTGGTAAAGGCTGTTAAGCAAGCCTTGACCCATCATGAACTGACCTACCAATTCTGATAGCACAAATGTTCCACTATTGGCGTGGGAACTTGATCCATCCAATTGTTTCCAGAGCATTGCAATAGACCCTTCACAACAGTAGATTTCTGCTGAAGAAAGGCCCTCTTTGTGTGCCGCTAATGCGAGGGACATACAGTTGCTTAGCAGACATTCTTGCTGAAATCATAAGCATCTCTAGCTTTGTGTCTCCATGCTTAGTGAGTGTTAGGCACGGACACAAAGGTGAGGAAACTTAATGTGGCCCCTGGTAATGATTTCTGCCCGACTGCCAACACACTGTACATAAAGCGTGAATGACCTTCTCTGTCATACACGAGAAACATGTTTGATACAGACTGATAAAAGCGAGAACCAGAGGTCTTTATGCGGGCCGTCTCTCTTTCTATCTGTTTTACCATCTTTTTTAACACAAAAGTGCAATATTTAGAGTCTGCCCTCTGTCCGGGCCATGCCCCCCCCCCCCCCCCCCCCCCCACACACACACACACACAAACGAACCTGCTGAAAAAAAGACAAAACCTCATTTGTTTTTTGCACTCCTGAGATCAATAGCAGCTGGACACTAAAAGAGGCCAGCTGAAGGGAGTCTCCACTCAGCCCTAATGGGACAGAGCAGTCTGAGCATGGAGGAGGCTGCTGGTGGACTACGATCTGATAGTCCAAACAGAAGTGCAGACACCCAAAACATCATCACCTTCTCTTTGTTTTCTAAAGAATTACAGTGATGTAGCCCCCCTCCAAAAAAAGAGAAAGCAAAAATGCTAATAATCACGTGTGTGAAGAGTGACAGACTAATGATTTGGATTTTAGTCAAATGGGCACTGATATCCAAAGAGTCAAATAGTCTGGACAGCTGAGTCACACTTCGAGGCCCTCTTTGTCAATTTGCAATTTAGGAAATTGCAGCATTGTCTTCCCTCGGGAGTTGGCTGAATGGCAGGAACTCTGGTTGGTGTTGTTTACGCTGCAGATTGGTTTCCCCAGTACACAATCAATCTCTGAGTGTCTTGAAGAAGCAGAGAAAAAAAATTAGGTAAAAGCTCTTATTGTCAGTCTGTTGTTTGTTCAACAGTTCCCTCCTCATATTTGTAACCGTTGACAGAATCGCTGCTCGCAGCACAAAAGCTGTGGGTGTGTTTGTGGGGGAAAAAAGCACTGCGTGTGTGTGTGTTTGTGCAGACATGGGTGTGAGATCCTAACTGTGTGTTTTACCTCAAGGACTCATGTGTCTGCCCCAGCCCCTGCTCCCCTTAGAGCTGTAAGAATATCAGGCATCACCAGAAGTAACTCTGTGGTCGGCTTGATTGACGCGAGAGGCCTCACCACCAGTCATTCAAGGCACATTCTTACAGGGATCTCATATCGCCAGGGGTTGGACCGAGCACTCCCGGTACCTTCCAAGGAAAATAAGCGGCGTGACATCAGGGCTTTGTTTCAGCGGCAAGGCCCCTTCTGTTTGTGTTTAATATCGCTCTGAGAGAAGTGGAGAGAGGGCCAGCCAATTTCTCTGGCCCCAACTGCTGAGCCTGGCGCTTTGGCGGTGAAGCGACGGTGGTCTCGTGTGTCTGCGTTGCAAAACTCTGTCCTTCTCTCTCTTTCTCCATTGTGCTTTCTTTACTTTGGATCTCTGGTCCTGGGAGGCTTTGCAGTTTTGACTGAAGGGAAATCAGATCTCACAACACTGGGGGTCATTTAGGCTGAAGGGGCAGAAGGTAAAAACAGAGAAAGAAAGGGGGAAAAAAACAGAGCTGGAGATGGGGTGGAAAGATATGAGAAATGATTTCTGGACCTAAACTAAGAGTCAGAAGACAAGTGAAGAGAGTCAAAGGGAGATCAAAAGAAAGCGGGACAAAATAAAGACAGAACTGTAGAAGGAGGGAGGAGTACAGATGAGGTGAGAGTAATGAAAAATGAGAGGAAAGCAAAAAAGAGAAAAAAAAGTCAGAAAGAAAAGAGGGAATCTACTGAAGGCCAGCCACGTCTGGGTGGTTTTCCTGAGGACAGGCTCTTTGATACTCCAGCACTCACACTCCAATGCATTTAGACAGGGGCTGACAGTGGTTTCAGGCAGTGGTTTGTCTGGCCAGTTAGCTTTGATTTAGAAGACCCTGGACTGTGGGCCGAGTATTTGACTCTTTGATTTTTGCTAAGTACCTTGGATGAAAAGTCAGTTCTCCTTTTTTCCCCTTTGTCATTTAATGTTTTCATCCAACACTAAAGGCTTTTACTTTGAGGGTTTTCTTTTTTATTTCTCTGCTATGTTCAAGGATTTTTTCAATTGAAACACTGGTCCAAGGTGTAAACTATGAACACCTGCTTAAATCTGATTAGCCACTGTCGTCTTGCTTTGGATTAAAGTAAGTAAAGAAATTGCCTGAAGCATTAATGCAAGAACAAACCAGAGGTGACAAGATTAGTTAGAGACCCATGAAGCAGTTCCTCATATAATATTCCTAATCTCATTTTACATTATTTGACTTGTTATTCCTCTGCTAAGAAAGCCAAGACTAAACATTGAAACATCAGGACAATACCAACCTTTTATTACAAGTAAAACTGAAGCAAGGCTATTAAACCTAACTTCAGAATAGGTACCATTTGTTTCCTATTTAAAAGCTGAAAGATGCTGATCTATGTGCAAGCTGCTCCAAGCATCTGTTGAAAAAATAACTGTTAGAAAAGTTCTGCAGATAATGTAGCATAAAAAAATAATTTGCTGGAATCCCTCCTTGATAAATAATACCTCAAACAAATCTTACATCTGTGTGGGATGCTCTTGTCAACTTCAGATGTAGATGTGTGTGTGTGTGTGTGTGTGTGTGTGTGTGTGTGCGTGCCTGTTTCCATCTAACTACAGTGTGTCTTTGGCTCAAAGGATGCAGCCAGTACCAGGGAAAGGATAAACCAAAATAAATAAATAAATGAAATTGACAGGATCAAAGGTGTGTGTGTGTGTGTGCGTGTGCGTGTGTGTGTGTGTGTGTGTGTGTGTGTGTGTGTGCCTGTTTCCATCTAACTACAGTGTGTCTTTGGCTCAAAGGATGCAGCCAGTACCAGGGAAAGGATAAACCAAAATAAATAAATAAATGAAATTGACAGGATCAAAGGTGTGTGTGTGTGTGTGTGTGCGCGTGCGCGCGTGTGTGTGTATGAAAAAGAAAAGAGGAGAGAGAATGAAAGAGGAAAGCCACTGACTAGCTGCTGGCGCGCGATGTTAATAGCCTGTCGGTTTTGCTGGTTTCTTCCCTTTTTTTGCAGCAGCTGTATGCCGCCCAGCTGGCAAGCATGCAGATCTCACCAGGAGCCAAGATGGCTCCCCTCCCACAAGCTCCCAACTCCTCCAGTCCTCTTTCTCCCTCCACCCTCAAGAGCGAGAAGCGAGCATCCAGCCCTGTCTCTCAGATTAAGGTAGGTACTTTGTTCAAATGTTGTTAAATGAGTGCGCGCTGCCAAGAGAATAGAGCCGGTCTAGATGTACCGAGAGCTTCTTGTGTGTTCTCTTGATGATGTTATATTTAAATATGTGTAAATGGCTTTGCTGACTTTTGCTACAATAGTGAATTAGACTTTTCATGTTATGGGTATGTGCAGGGAAATATGGTGATAAATTCGGAGACAACATAATAGAAGAAGTAAAAAGTGGGCTCCGAATGTTGTAATAATAATGTTGATGGTCACTGAAAGTAAAAGTGAAAGCTGGAAATATGGAATTTGTTGAAACAATGAGCTGTGCATTGGCCCCTGTGTTCTTCACTGTCAATTAGAAACAGCTTATTTAAATGTCACAGGCTGATGCACACACAAACACATGTGCACTCACAAGCTGACACTGGCGCTGGCTGCTGTTTGGCAGCGTACGCCTGATCTTTACTCGGTGACGAGGCAGTAATGGAAGCCATGTGTGTGTGTGGGGCACAGCTGCAACCAGCGTCACAATAGACCGGCGTCGGAGCTCACCGCACTCAAACAGTAGTGCCGTGCCCTCCAAACTCCTCATCCTCCATAGCAAACCCCACGCATACTCATCCCACCCTCAGCACGCCACCCGCATCTCAACTTACCCCCTTTCCCCACGCGAAAGCTCGTTCTGTGCTCCTTCCCTTCTCAAAACTTCCTCAGCTGCGGCTCAACTCCAAATTAGAGCCACGTTCATTAAGTGTTTTCTGCCAACAAAACAGCCGCAGTCAGACTGTGCTGGCGTGCTGAAGTTTACTTTATGCTACTATTTTTCCTTTTCCAAGAATTCTTTATGTGGATTAGTGTGGTCATGAAGATCTGATCAGAAATAAGAAATCACACAAACAAATGTACCATTGTTTATATGCAGTAAGGAGGCTTAAAGAGCTGATTGGTCGAATTCATTTATTAAAGGCCAAAAACTTAAGGATCACCAAAGGCTCTTCAAGTAACACTGCAGAACATCAGCAGGTTTGCTCAGCTTTATATCAGTTTCTAACGCTTACTTTACAGCCTTTTTATTAACCCTAATTTAGTAATTTAGCTCCTGTTGAAAGGACTTTGTATAAATGGATGCTGCACCTGTTTCATTAACAGGAGGAAGGATCCACACAGCCACTGAACCTCTCAGCTAGACCCAAGACAGCTGAACCTCTTCGCTCCCCGACATCCCCAACACAGAGTCTGTTCTCTGGAAACAAGACCAGCCCCACAGGCATGGGCAAAGGCCGCATCCCCAGCCCAATTCCCAGCATGGGCCGGAACACCTCCCTGGGTAGGTAACAACACCACGGGCTAGCTGGGGTGGGCCACCCAGTCTACTAGCACTGCTACATTTCATTAACATTCAATAACACTATCCTTACACTCATCTACAATTACAATGACACAGAGTAAATGCTGCAAAGAAAAAACACTGAGGCGAAACACTGATGTACTTTTGCTCATGGATTCTCTTTCACACACAAACCAACACTAATATGCATTTGTGCACGAATGTATCGCTCACATCTGCAGTGTACATCCGCCCAAAGCAAACACGTCGAGCAAAAAAAAAAACCTTGCCTTCAACTTAGCCGGAAAAACAAAAACATCACCCACCCAAACACCTCCCACTCCCACAGCCACCCACAGACAAACCAAGAAGCGTCGCATGTGCCTGATAGGCTGCAGACACCTAAACCCCATGAGGAGACCTGTGTATGTGTGTGTTTTGTGTGTGTGTTTGTATTTTACAGGAGTCCAAAGCCCTGTATTTAGCCCCAATGAAAACCCTGGCAGCGGAAGCAGTGAAACCCAGCACACGTTATTTGGTTTTTAAGAGCTTCCTCACATCATTGTCTGCCCGCACTAGACCTTTTATGCCCCTACCTCTGCTATCTGTTATTAAGGCCAATCTAAAGCCTCTCATTATATCCCCCCAGAAAACAATTTCACCAGCTTGTCTGGAGTGGCTTTGAGGACGCGACGCTTGTGTTCCTGCAAAGTTATTTTTTGCCCATTTTAACGGCCACCCAAGCATACAGTGCTTCCTACTTGTCTGCTAATTAAATGAGGAGGGCGACGGAAACTTTGCATCCTTTTATTTATTTATTTCCTCTTATTCTTCAAATGTGCATCGGCTTCAAAAGTGTGAAGCGTGGTGCTTAAACAAGGGGGAGGAGGCTCAGTCATGTTTTGACACAAATGGCCTGGAACAAAACTTGAACAACATTTGGAGCTGATATAAGATTGGAAATCTCATGTTTATACAGTTGAAATGTTATTTAATGGGAATTTGTATTCAGCCTTTCTGAACGTTTGACTATAAGGACTTACACTTTCTATTCTAGTATCAGTAGAATCTTACGAAGTAAAGTAAAAGCACTAAACTGAGTTCTAAAAAGTTTGGAGTCTGGTTTGTTCAAATAGAAATTTGTAGCACTGGGTAATAGCACGGATCAAATATGAGCGCACTATATGGACAAAAGTCTTGGGTCACACCTCTTAATCTTTGAATTCAGGTCTTTTCAGTCCTATTTCCACAGGTTTATAAAGTCAAGCTCCTAGCCACATGTGGTAATGTGTGTAAGATGCCACCATTGCAACAAGCCAGTTTGTGAATTTTTCTAAGTCCTAGATACTCGACGATCAACTATAAGTGGTATGATTGCAAAGTGCTAGTGTTTAGGAACCACAGTAACTCAGCCACGAAGTGGCAGACCACGTAAAATTACAGATCTGGGTTTTTGGGTCCCTGTTCAATAACTGCAGAGCTCCAAACCTCCTCTGACATTAACGTCAGCACAAAATCTGTGAGCTGGGAACTTCACGGCATGGATTTCCATGACTGAGCAGCTCTTGTTGGCAATTTGTAGGTAGGCCAGTACATTTGTACATATGGTATATTCATAAAAGTTATCTGTTCATTTATGTATGCTTGATTGGAAATCCCTTTCCCTACACAAAGTGTCAAAAAAGGGCATAACCTTTTCTTTTCAGTGGTTATTCACATCAGAGCCAGAAGAGTATTAAATGTGTGCAATTCATTTTTATGCTACCCGAACATGTCCCCGATGCTGTATTGCCAGTCTAAGTGACATACGACTGTCTCTCGTCTGTTCTCCACCTGCAGACATATTGTCCAGTCTCAACTCCACAGCACTGTTTGGGGACCAGGATGCAGTGATGAAGGCCATCCAAGAGGCCAGGAGTATGAGGGAGCAGATCCAGAGGGAGCAGCTCCACCAACAGCAGCAGCAGCCAGGACACCAGAGTCTGGAAGCAAAGCTATCTGCCCTCAGCAGCATGAACCTCAACAACGGCAACAAGGTTAGAAGGACATGCAGGTCACATCTGGATGCATAATAGGATGCACACACACGTTTTACTGATAAGGTCTGAAAGAGTTACATGAACTGAATGCAGTTTCATAGCAATTACTTTTCTTCTAAAAAAGAAATTTTGGCTCTGGTCCTAAAATACTGTCAAATAAATAACATAAAGATTTGCTAAATAACTAAATAAACTTTTCAGTTCTTTTTAAATACTCAATACTTTTGGCTACAATTCCAGTCATACCTTTTCAGATTTTGAGGTTATAAAATCAGCACTGTTAATTCAACACAAATATATATAAAAAAACAAAACAAAAAAAACAAAAAAAAAAACAAAGCGGTCTTTGGCTAATGCAATAAATGAAATAAACAAAATAGGAATCCAGAGTACAAACAAACTGGAAACAAGGACCGTACACAAACCACAAGCAGCATAACTACAAGCATCAACAAATGATTTAGCAGGGACAAAGAGGAAGATGGGACTCCATCTCTCTGACATCCTCTTCTGTCACACCAACTCTCATAACCTCCTTCATGAATTCATGAATCTTCTCTGTGGTCTTCCTCTTTCCTCCTGTATGACCGCTCCATATTCAACATCCTTTGTCCAGCACGATCCCTCGTCTACACATGTTGAAACAATCTCAGCCTTGCCTTTCTAACTTTCTTCCGACCTGAGTTGTCCCTCTGATTTACTCATTTCTAAATCCTTTTCATCCTGTTCAGTCCCAGTGAAATTCTTAGGATCTTAAGCCTCCTGCTCGGCCTCGTGGCTTTTTGTCAGTGCCACTGTCTCCAAATCGTACACCATAGCAGGCCTCACTACCATCTTTAAATCTTACTTGTCACTCTTGCTACTATCCTTCTTTCACAAATCACCCCTGACAGTCGTCTCCGCCCACTCCACCCTGCCTGGGTGGTTGACCTCAGGTATCAGGTATCTGCACTCCTTGCATAATCACCTTATTACTTTGTGTTTCTCCATTTCATTCATTAATTATATTCTGTTTCGCTTCTAATGACTTTCAGTCCTCTCCTCTTCTAAGGCTCTTCCACCTGCTCCCTACTCTCACTATCATCTGCAAACATCATATTCCACCCTTCCACCCCTTCCATCATCTGTCAAGTACACTTCTTCTCTATTTCCAAGGCATCTTCTGACTCTTCAAGATTGTGTTAAGCTGGTTCCAAATAAGTATATTTAAAAGATTGTGTTGAGCAGTCTGGTTAAAAATTCCTTCCATTTCTTGATTTCCAAAGTAATCCTGCAAACTACCACCCAAATGTGTCTAGCTACATTCTACCCTGCCAACACATTGCATTCTGCTATCTCTTGCATCTCTTCTGCATAGCATGTTGTCCCACCTGTGTGCACATTCCTCCACTCTTGTAATGCTCTGCCCTCTTCTCGATATACATGTTCACCAGAGCCACTTCCATTCCATTGGTTAAATCCACTGCCAGCTATCCTTACACCTCCTGCTTTTCCTTGTCTCTCACTGCCTTCCCCCTTTCCTCTTTCTTTGTCTTGGGCCAGCAGTAGCAGTTTCCTCTGGCACCGTGTTGGCGACCAGCACTTCAGGCGCTTGTTGTTAACCAGGCCCTGACTGATCCAGTATGGAAATCTCATTCTTAATCATCTGCATGTTTGATTTGGCAAAGATTTTACGCCGGATCTCCTGCCTGACACAACCCTCACCATGTATCCGGGCTTAGGACCAGCCCTAGGAATACATTGGCGTAGAATTAAAATAGGACTCAAAAACTCTACAACATCATAAACTAAAATTTAAAAATGATTAGAAAAAGGCAATTTGTGAGTTAATTTATGTTCAAATAGAATTAAAGCTCAGTAGTCTTGTTAAATCATATTGGAAGAATCTAGGAGTTATTTTCCTAGAACATTGACTCTGAGGTCAAATACTGTTTGCTAACTATGCAGAACACGTGAACAACATACTGATACCTTGCCACCAATTGAGATTACTAACAATGCACATAACATCACTCATGGTGCAACACTAACAGACAAACTTTTAAATTTGTTGTATTTTTTCATTCACTAAAAGATGTGAACCTGTCTTCATAAACTGCCAGCAACAGCCTGAAGGACAAGGTGGTAAGGAGAGAGGGAACTGGACAATAATTTTTTTATTGCTCCCTACTAGCTATTAGGATCCATTAAGTATTCTCTTCTGCTCCTTAACACAAACTTGAAAACAGAGACTCACACCTCTGTGGGTCTACAAACTCTTTGCTCCTGTGTCACATTTTCTCTACTATTTCATTGGCTCAGAGTTCAAGGTTTCTTCTCAGCTCGTACATGAGTCTGAAGAATATTCATGGATGATATTTGGTGTCATTTGGCTCGGGCTGCAGCTCTTGAGAACTTCTTTTCTCTCCTCTCATCTCCACGGCCACCCAGAAGCCAACAGCTTTGAAGAGGGAGCAGCTGGGCCAATGACAAGTGATGGTTTTGGCGTGTTAGTGTGCCTGCCTTGACTGAGTGGGTGTTTTTTTTAAGAGAAGAGGTGATTAGTGTGTATGTGTAAGTGTGTGCGTTCATGCGTGCGTGTATATGTGTGTTTAATGGAGTTCAGCTCTCCACTTGCCCTGGAGGGGCGATCCCGGCCTCAGGGTTTTAGCCCAATTAAAGGCCCTTTCTCAGGGAATTCCCCTGTCCACACTCACCTCTTGCCCAGCTCATCTCTTTCCCTTGGGCGAAAGGAGACAGGGCCTTTGTACCAAGATCCAGGGGGAAATTCATATTCCAAAACATCTTCAATCGGTCTGATCAACCAATCATAAATTCTGAGGATCAAACATTAAGTAAAATACGGAACATGATTAGACCAATTCTGCTGTGCAATTGATCCCATGTTGCTTACAAGGAGAACGAGGAGGAGCAGAACTCATTAATATTTTAGGGGGGGAGACTTTGAACCCACCAACCCCAAGTAGGTCATGATTGGTGCACTCCAAGGATAGGTTGTTTTGATTCTTTTTTTCTTTTTGGACTTGTTTGCCTTGCATCTTCAGGAAGAAAACATTCAAAATCTGGCAAAATATATCTCTGCTTTACTTATCCTCAGTCCCAAGTTGTTTTTTTTATAAGTCATTATACTAGTAAACACTGAGAAACTCATAAATATAAATTAGACAACAGCCTATACTGATAAATTGTTTATTAAGATTTAATATGAGTTGCCTGCTGCAGGTCCAGTGAAATAAACCACCAGTGTTCTGAAATAAGTTTATGCTTTTAACTTTTTTGTTTTTGCACAAATTTCACTTTGAAACGCTCAACAGATTGAGGTGAGTGCGCTGCAAGGAGAACCCTCCGTGTTTCTAAAGCTCTATATTTTCCAACTTTAGAAGAACAAAACCAAAGCAATGCAGTAATTTGGTTTATAGCTGCATGCCTCCTAATAAAAAGCTCACTTGGAAACTCTCAAAGTAATTGTTTCCGGTTCGAGGACGACAGCAAGCCTCGCTGTTTGTTGTCAGTTTGTTATTCGTTACCTAACAACAGGAGCTCAAAGACTCTTTCTCTTTGCTTTGAATGCATCATTTTTTTCATTGGGACGTAACATTTTTTTCGTCTGTGTGTGTGCTTTTTTTTCTCCTGAAGTGCTCAAAAGCTTTGCTCTGTCTTAAACAATTCATGGATGGAACTTGCTGGATACTGAAAGTGTGACTCAACCGTTCCACCTCAGGAGGCAGCGAGACCAGCTCTTTTTCTTTACCTTGGATTTGTTGGTAGTTTTTAGTTCAATGGATAAATTTGTTACTCAAATCCTCCCCTTCGAAACTTTGAAGCGCTTCCCAAATCTTTTTTGTTTTATGACACTGTACTAACACAACATATTCAGCTTCCTTGGAGGGAATGAGGCATGTGCTGTGAATGGTATCTCAGTGTAATGTTGAATGTTGAGCTATTTATTACCCGCACTGATTCCACTCAAAAGGGAGTCGCGGTGACGTCTAAGTGTGTGTGTTGTGTCTGTATTTCACTTTTTGTTTGTGTATTTTTGTCCCACAGTATTCGTTTCAAACATAAGCGACACAGACATTTCGCTATGAGCTGAAAGTGATCCTAGACTCCTTTTTGTGTGTGTGTGTGTGTGTGTGTGTGTGTGTGTGCGTGCGTGCATGCGTGTCCTGGCTCTGCACTGGCCTTGGCCATGTTAATGTCATTATAGCTGGTGTACAGACGAGAGGCCTGGCCAGTTAGTGGCATTGTTGAGTATCACCTTACGCTTACGTTGCTTCCAGCTGGCCTGCGGCTGCCAGAGCTCACTGAAATAGCCACTGTGTATAACCATGTGTGTGTGTGCGTGTGTTTGAGTGTGTGTGTGTGAGAGAGACGCTTAAGACTTATATATATATATATATATATATATATATATATATATATATATATATATATATATATATATATATATATATATAAATGTTTTTTCTTTTCATCAGAGTAGGCACAAAACATGCCATTAAGAAAAACAGTAATTATTATTACTATAATTACTATACTATAATTATTTAGCCTACATATTACATGATGAACCCCCAAATCATGTATCTGTCTCTTTGCAATATGTAGGAAAACATGTATAAGCTCTACACAGTTACATTAGTTACAGTATTGCTCAGTTGGCTTAAAAAAAACCCAGAGTAACGTTCACAAGATACAAAGTACAAAAAACACACTGAATTCTGAGCAGATACTTTTCTAAGTTTCCAATGGAGGTGAAGGAAATGGTAAATGTACAGGTCACATTAGAAGAAGCACAAATAGCCTTTTTGCTCTGTTTGGATGATGCTGTGGAGAGATAATGATGTAAATAATGTGGACACATGAACTCTTCTAGTGTCTCTGGTGCTAGTATAATTTAACTGCTACATTGGCTGATGGGCTAAGGGGCATCAGTCTGTGCTGTACTCCAACAGAGTCATATGCTGTAAGATGATCTTTGAGCAGTTATGCAAAGGTGGGCTTGGAGACTGGACAATCTAGAATATCCAGTACTCAAAAATAAATATACACACATTTCAGTGAACAAAAACAACATCAGTCAAACTGAGTTTCATTCATTTCTAGCATGCTAATTTGAAAATACTTTATATCAATCATACACTCTTTATGCATATTTTTCTACAAATGGTTCAGAACCCTTTAACTTATTGCACACATTCCTCGTAGGTTTGGACACTTTCACATAGCATTTATACAGCTTTGAAATGGACCAGAAATCTAAATTTTGGAGACTATAATTTAACAGTATCCCATTATAGAAGAACACCCTTTGTCTACACAAAGTTAAAGTTGGTCAGCATGCTTTCTGTCATTGAATAAGTCTGGAAGAAAGAGAAAGAGAGGAGAGAAATGGTTGTATAGAAGTTTATATTGGCTCCGCTGTTGGTTAGTTTGGTCTTTGAAGGAAGTGAGCCTGTGAAACCAGAAGCTTAGATGGTTCCAAGTTTTGATTAAACGTCGACATAATCTTGGTGCAATTATAGTCTGAGTGATATACATTATAATAAATACTATAAAGCTGAGTGTCTACTTCTTTTGGGGGTTGAAGGCTCAAGTTGTAGAGGTCTGGCGGAGGGGTGTTAAAGGCTATGAATAGGAGGCATGGTTGAAAAAAAACAGAACAGGGGGCTGACTGACAGCTCTATCGGCATGGAGAAGGAAAGAGAGGAAGAAAGATGAAGAAAATTGGAGTAGAGAGGAAACCCCAGGAGGGGGGTTGGTGGGCAGTGGGGAGGGTTACTGAGGAGTTTGCCAAACTTGATTGGTCCGGGAGGAGACAGTAAACGGTTGCGGGTCAGCTGGAGGCAGGCCATCCTGGCAGCAGGCGAGTTGTAACTGTGGTAATGAGCTCAATACGGTATGGATTAAAAAATAAAATGTTTGGAGTGTTACCTTAGCAACAGTGAAGGGACGCGAGGAGTTGGATGCCAAGAAGAGAACAGACCAAGCAGAACAAAAAGAGTCGGGTGTCTCTTAAATTTAGAAGCATACATCCAGCAGCAACACTTTGAGAGACCAGCAAAAGCAAACGTGTGTTAAAAGTACTGTGGCAGCACTAATGTGATTTGTTTTTAAGGTAGTTGTTTGCACAGCTTTAATGTTTAAAAGTGATTGTTGCCTATTTTCTGCTATTTTTTTTCCAGTTTAATTCTACAAAGTACAAATGGAGTCCAATTAAAGAGAGGGGGAAAGAAAGTCTGTAATATTGCTCCAAAAGGCAGCAGTCCAGTTTGAAACCAGCAGGCACACAGGCCAAACCTATTTCAATCTTGACTAAACAAAGGAAAGACAGCTCCTTATTGCATTTGCCACAAGAACTTTTAAGAAGACCAAAAGTAGACCAACCACAGGGAATATTTGCAAATTGTGACCCAGATCTGCTGTTAATCTGTAGTTTGGATCATTCTGTCTCTATTGATGCTGTCCCACTCCATTTTCCAAATCCACAACTCTATTCTGCATTACTTTTCCATTTGGTCTCATCTAATCACCGGGAACATTTCAAACATCTTCACTTCGATTGCAGAGGAATTATGTACTGTAGGACATTGGCCTTCAAATAACAGAAAGTCAAACTGTGACTCATTTTGACTTTTGGGCTCACAGGATGGCTCTCAGGAGACTTGAGATCTTATTCTTGTCTCTACACTCGTTTTCCATCTCCTCCTTTCTATTTTTCTCTGACTCTCTCTCTATCTCCGTCCTTCCCTCCTTCTTTCTTTTCTTTAGTCCTTTGTTAGGCGGTTGCTTCCTGCGGTGAGCATGGCACTGCCCAGGCACATGTTCTGTGGTAGGCCTGATTACAGCCCTGCTGTAGTGCTGACATTGGCCCGCACTGACTCTTGTCTATAAACACACACACACATGCACACGCACACATACACGCGGCCCCTAAGTTCCACCACTGCTGCCAGCAGCTACCGCGGCATGACTTCACCCAGCAACCATTCCTTGCGTCAAACAAAATGCCTCTGTCACCAGAAAAAGGAGGAGAACTGAGAGGGAGGAAGGGAGGGAGGGAAGGAGGAGAAGAGGAGGAGTGTGGATGTATGGTAGCTATGCGGAGCGTACCATGTTTTCCACTGCAGTTTGAGAGCGTGGTGGGGTAATTTTAGCTGTAAGACTCCAAGGCAAGCTGCTTGTAGGAGTTTTTTGTCTTAGAGGTGGTGACAGATGAGGAGCGTATGATAACGGAAGGTGGGCAAGTCACTGAGGATAAGTGCAGCCTTCGAGGTGTTCTGCCTTGCCTATTAGTTTATTACATGAATTAAAACTCATCATCACTTATTTTTGTTCAGGTTCCATTAAAAAAAGTAAAGCTAAAAGTGCTGGACGTTTCCTTTATGCTAGCTGAACCCAGCAATTAATTTTACTGTCATTACCATCAAAGTCATCGATGGCTGCCCAATTCAAAAGATGGCAGGAAACTTGATCTAGTGGTTAAATCAGGGGTCGGCAACCTTTCTGATGACAAGTGCCATCTAAAATTTCCTCAGAAGTCAGTGTGCCATATGACTGCATTAGCAATAAATTTAATAACGCTCTATATTAACGGTTACACACTATATAGCAGAGGTGGGACCAAGTCATTGTTTTGCAAGTCTCAAGTAAGTCTCAAGTCTTTATCCTCAAGTCTCAAGTCAAGTCTCAAGTAATGTCAGGCAAGTCAGAGTCGAGTCTCAAGTCACTGGTGTAAAAGTCCGAGTCAAGTCACAAGTCTGAAACTTTGAATTTCAAGTCCTTTCGAGTCTTTAAAAAAAAAATGAAAAAAGCATGTTGCAGTTATATGCTAAATGTAAATATTAGACCATGTAATTTTAAAATCTGTGTTTTTCTCAACACATGACAAAATAGTGAACTTAGAAAATATACACAAATTGTGAAATTGCACCTCTTTAAAATGCAGCGCAATTAAACCTAGCTCCAAGAATAATTTTCACCGACAGTTCTGAGATAAGCTGCATGTTATTCTTGGATGCAGTTGTAGGACCGGCTTTAAAATCGCATGACAAAAATATCATACATATTAAAAAAAACTGTATCACCAACGTAGCCTGGAAAACATTTGCTAGTTAGATGAAGTCAGCTATCTCATCGTAGCATATTTATATGCATATTTATAATCATACGGTTCTTGGAGTGAGTGCACACACTCATGAAGTTTAGTAACTTCAGGTCACTGCAACAAGCCCAGGTACAGTTTACCGCCGGATGGGTACAGGACCTTGAAATGCACCGTGTAGAAAGTAAAGACCATCGTACATATCATAAGTTTACCAGTCTCACAAATCGTCGTCATAAATACACATTCCTTAACCGTTTATTAATAGGACCTTTGAGCTCAACGGTAATTAATTAGTAGTGGAAATAATTTCTGGTAGCATCACAGAAATGTAGCAGTGACAACAATACTGTATGTTGTAATCGTACTGGGCAATTAGTGATACAAAAAACAACTGTTTTATCCTGTGAATAAAAGTATATGTTTTTGTCAATGTGCCATAATAACAGAAGCGAAACACAATATTGTGTCAGGACAATTTACTATTTATGCACAATAAATAAAGGAGCATAGCGCGACAATTTCTGTTCAGCGCCAGACTTGCTTGTAACCTATATCACCAATTATGTTAAGAAAAACGACGTATTAACTACTAAACACTGACCTTTGTGGGAATGCTTGGAGCAGACTAACCTGTGAGCTGGAGTGTTCTGGGACGTTATATTTGATCTTTGAATGGCTGCAATCCAGGCCATCTGTCGCGTCTTTGTTACTTCGGAAACATGGCTCGAACAATTTCTCTTCAACGACGTAATCCGATAACAACCGATCTCTTTACCCGTCGGCTTCCCGTGGCTGTCATGCGACCGGCTATTGCAGTTAATAATACAACGGCTTCTTGACATTTTTGTGTTTCTTTTTATCGCTGTGTAACTGATTTCAATTGAAAGCCTGCGTGCGCTAGTACCTCTTGCCACGAGTTCCCAGAATCCTTTGCGGTTTACCCCTGAATGACGTCACATTTTCAATCTCTATGTAATATGCATGTTAAATTTTATATTTGGGGTGAAATATCAAGTCTTTTCAAGTAAACCGGTTCAAGTCCAATTCAAGTCCCAAGTCATTGGTGTAAAAGTCCAAGTCAAGTCACAAGTCTTAGAACATTTTTTCAAGTCAAGTCTAAAGTCATAAAATTAATGACTCGAGTCTGACTCGAGTCCAAGTCATGTGACTCGAGTCCACACCTCTGCTATATAGAACCACTTTATAGAATTATATTTGTTCACAGATGTTGGCAGCTATCAGCGAATAGTTATCAGCTGTTTTGAAACAAACAAAAAAAAGACACTTTTTATCCATAACAAGAACTCCATAACAGCAAATGAACTGTACAACAGAAAATGCAAATGCTATTTATGGTGTCCTCACAACAATGATAAGAAAAATAAACTGGGCCAATATGGCATGTTTGATAATACACATGTTAATCTGATCTCTGGTCTCCCACTCAGAGACACAGGTCTCAGAGTGTCCAGCATTCAGACGGCTACCTGTGGACACTCACGTGAGAGAAAATCTGCTCACACAGATATGTAGAGCCAAATACTGTCAATAAGGCCTCTGCAATGTTCTGAAGACGGTTAAACTTGTCAGGTAGTGATGTCCAGCAGGTGAAAATGCAGCTCCATGAACATGCACAGCTGTGGATTCCAGCTGCTTCAATGTTGCATTAACTGGCATTAACTCAGCCAGTTAATGCGAGACAAATCTAGCTGTTCATTAAAGCTTTCTGGTTTGATCAGAAAAGAAACATTGGTCCATACACCTGAAAGTCCTGAAAACGCATTGTGAATTCTGTCTCGAGTCTACAGATATATCTCTGTATTTCCGTGGTGCTGATGCTGTGCTGAGCGGAAAGCTCCTGAAGCTTCTGAAGTGTTGGAATGTGGAAAGCTAACAACGTCCTTCTCACCGATAGGCGAAGTGATTTTTAGCCAATTACAAGTTGAATCTGGTACTCTGGGTTGTTAGCTAAGATACCGTCATTAAGAAGCGGCACAACTAATGTGTCTATGTGAACTAATTTGCAATGTGCACTGCTGGCGCGGCCATGTATTTTTTAATGCACCTTCTCAGATTGTCGTGCCCAGGGCTGAACTGGGACAAAAAATCGGCCCGGGCATTTTGACTAGAGACCGGCCCACCAGGTATTAAAGCCATAAAGCCTTTGAATGAAAACAAACGCTGTTGTGACAGTGATGTACAGTCTTGTCGGTATATGTATGATTTTTATACATTTTACGTCAGATAAAAACTTTGATTGTAAGCTTCAGATAATTATTTAATAAAAACCAGACATTTTAAATGAGAATAAGAAAGTATTTCTTTGTGCCCCCCTTTCCCTGTTAATGCCCTACATGGACCCCTGGCAACATTTTGCTAGACCCGCCCCTGCACAGTTACCAGCTGTCAGCTACTTAGAAAAGGATCCTGGTGTTATTTGTCTCTCAGAAACAGTTCACAACTTCCCTTCAACTCATTCATGTTAACTAAAAGGTAAACCTGTTTCTCCATCACAGCTCTGATGATTCAGTAAGGACATCTCCTGGTTTCATCTTCATGTTTCCCTCTCACCAGATATACAAACCTCATGACCAGCAGCTTTTACAGCTGTGGCTCCAGCAAACATCAGCTGATACTAAAGTAATATTAAATAAATTCTAACAACAGCTGATCAAGCTTAAACGTGCTGCTGTTGTTTAGCGCGACATCTGCTGGTTTCCTCTTTCTGGCGCAAAGTGGACGATAAACAAACAAGAGAGAAAAGCCGAACAGCTGATCATTGATCAGTTTCATGATTGAAGTAGCAACAGGAGAGGGAGAGAGAGAGAATGAGAGAAGAAGAGGCAGCTGTGCAGCGTAACGACAGAATAACTCCAGCTTTGTGTCTCTCCATTCTAGCTGAAGTCCGGGACAAACTGTGTTTCTTTTCACCTCAACACGAAACGCGTAAAATTTTCTCTGAATACGAGACGATTCCTTCTTTTTAGGGGACGGTTGGCAACTCTACTAACTAACCTTATGAATAAAATAAAGTTCACTATCAATAACATCAAAGCACCCACCCAGCTGTATATAAACTCTGTCATGCTAGCTAGTACGCAGTATGAGTTATTGTAACTGAGGGTAAAAAGTCAGCACAACGAAAATAAACTCCACCTAAACTTGGTTTATATCTGACCCAGACAGACTGCAGGTCATAACTTCTTACCTGAAGTTCAGTTCACCTGACACTCGGCGGCTGCCTCGGGGCTCTCCTCCTGCCTCCCCTTTCTCTCATCCACCTGCTGGCCTCCACCACTTGCTAATGTTACTGAATCTGTGGAAGCTCCGCCACAGCCACCACCAAATAACTGAGTTATTTTTACACACCGACCAGCATTTGGCCAATCCACCACCTTTCATTGTTTATACCTTTACGAAAAAACAACAACAACAAAAAATCATCGGCCCATAAAAACGAAAAATCACCACCAGCCCACCGATCAAATGCTCAGTATGCCCGATGGCCAGTCCAGCTATGGTCGTGCCATCAGTTAACCCTGGCATGCGTGCCTAGGGTTGCCGACCCCTGGGTTAAATAATAATAACTGAATGCAGAGTAAAGAATTGCAGCTTTTAAAGTATTCCTCAGACTTCACCACTCCTTTTTTTCTTTTCTACTGTAGGAGCGGCTGCACTATGAGACACTGAGCCAGCACCTGGGGAAGCTCGGAGAGGATGCTGGGAAGATGGTTCATCGAGTCATTGACCTGACAAGACCAGAAGATTTAGATGGTATGTTCCTCTGTCTCTTACCCCGTTGCTACTCTTTTACCTACATTTCTGACTACTGGCATGCAAAATGGCATGTTTTTTTTTGTTGTTGTTTTTTCAGAAATAGAGTGCGAGTCACATCCTGTTCAGATAAAACTGATACCAGTGACAGTAACTCACATGGTTAAATGTAGAAGAGGCCTCTGTGGGCCTTCCTACTAAGACTAATACTCAATAAGTCATCTACCAGAAAGCTCACAAATGCAGGTATTCAGAAAATACAAATATTTATCTTGGACGTCAGGACACTACGGTGAACATTCTGCTCACTTGAAAATGTCAAATGTCAATATTACTGCAAGTGTAGGAAAAGAGGATGAATTGTCTTCATGTTTTTCACTAGTTTTTGTGACCCAGTCCTAGTATGCAAACCAAAAATGGGCAGTAAGTTTTCTGTAGCGAATGGTCACAGAGATAATTATGAATCGGTCACAAGAGCTGATTTTTACGTACTATGAATTAAATGTAGTCATTAAACGCGCTCTTTTAAAGTACTTCCTTGTAATGTTGTCTTTCTGATTTTTTTCAAGCACACCTGTTTGTCATAAAGCCATTCTGTTTACAGGCACCAAGGAGTGCTCATTGTGGTTTAGTTTAGAGTCAGAGGAGTAAACACAGGAGCTTAAGCACTGAGATAATATCACGAGGAAGCAAACTAAGCATAATGTGCAAAGTTCACGTGTGTTTGTGTGTAGGAATGATATGAAGGACACTATGCCCGCAATACTCCACCAAACCTTTGCTACGCTTTCCAAGAAGACAGAAAAGTGCCTCAGTCAAAGAAGCAGGCACCTTGTTATACACTGCATTTGAAGTGTGAAAGTATGAACAGCTAACTCGTTAATGGTGAACATACAGCAAAAGTGATCTCTTTTTTTTTAGGGAGTAACATCGCAGAGGCACGGGTGTTCAGAGAGGCACGAGGCAGGAACAACAGCGAGCCCCACATTAAGAGGCCCATGAACGCTTTCATGGTGTGGGCCAAAGATGAGAGGAGGAAGATCCTGCAGACTTTCCCCGACATGCACAACTCCAACATCAGCAAGATCCTTGGTGAGATTTTGCGGGTTTATGTTTGATGAGTGAGAAAGCTAAACCTCAGTGTTGTGGCGATATGTTGTTCTGGTGTTGTAAGGGCGAAGTACTTTTGCTTTCCTTTAAATTTTGTACAAAAGAATACGCCAGTGTTTGCTTTAATTTTTTATTTTCTTTTTCTAAGTGACTGTAAAGTGACACGGCAGATTTGTTTAAGGTCAGCTTGTCTGCTCATTAGGTTACCCTACCGCTATATGCAGTTCACAGGGTTTCTTACCGTCAAGTGGGTACTGTAAGAATGACTAGTGTGTTTTTCAGCCTGGAACACTCCACACACAGAGCTCCACTGTGTCAGCCTGACTAGTGTGATGGATGCATTCAGTTAAAATACCTCCTCAACACAGATATCCATTCACATGATGCTGAGCATAACGGTTGTTCCTGAAATGTTCTTAAGACTTCTACCGTACAATGCAGAGTTCAAGTGAGCTTGAGGCTTGCTGAATGCCGTAAATGCTACTTCTGAGAATTGTGAATGAATTGCTTTTTCTAAGGTGGATCTGTGTTATTGACTCAGGTCTCTGAAAGGGGTCCTATAAATGGATGTTTTGTGCTCTTAACATGCATCCTGAATTTAGACCATTAATCTTTGTGCTTTCAAAAGTGCTTTTTTTTTCTTTGTTTTTGTTATTACAGTGGAAACATATTACAGGGGAAAATCATTTGATTAAGTACATTGCCTAATCGCGCGCTCCTGCTGGATTTTTATTAGGGTTCAGTGACAAGACGAGAAGGAAAAGTGGAATTATGAGTGTGTATATGACTGTATGTATACAATGCATCCATCTCTAAAATAATAACACAGCTGGACTTAAGGGAGTAGGTGGGTGGCAAGTTTAAAAAAAAGAAAGAAAAACGTTTCTGTGTTTCCTGTGTCACAAAAGTACAAGAAGAGTTTGTGATAAACCTCGATAAACAGAAGAGCAAGGAAGAGTGTGTATAATCAGCTGTCAAAGTGCTTCACAGATGTGCTGCGTTCCCGCAGTAATGGCCCTGTTCACTTGCTCAGAAGGTCCTCTTACCGAGGAAAACAAGCCATACACAATGTATCATTCTTCCTGAGCGAAGCAGAGTGTAATCCACTCCTGGTTTTAAACAGCCTTCTAGGCTAAACACTCAATGGAGCCTGCTCACAGGAAGGCATCCAACCTTGGGAAGAAACCAGAATTGTCAAAGCGGTGCTTCTTTTGTGTGACTGAATAATGTAGCTGTGACAGTATGTTTGCTTTGCAGGAATTTTATGAAAAGCTTTGATTCACCACACACTGAAACTATTTTGAAAAAACTCACTGAAACCATGTTAGTCACTCACTAAAATTTGGTAATGTGCAGATATTTAAATTCAGTCACCCTCTTAACTAGTAACACTAAAATATTTAAATATAACCTAAGTTAAAGTGTCAATTGCTTTTTAAATGTTTTTTTTGCTCTAGGCTCTCGCTGGAAAGCCATGACAAACCAGGAAAAGCAGCCATATTACGAGGAGCAGGCCCGCTTAAGCAAGATCCACTTGGAGAAATATCCCAACTACAAGTACAAGCCACGGCCCAAGAGAACCTGCATCATTGATGGCAAGAAGCTACGCATCGGGGAGTACAAGCAGATGATGCGTTCACGACGTCAGGAAATGAGGCAGTTCTTTGTGGGGTGAGTACAAAGCTGAAAAAGTGAGTAATCGCACGAGTTTGAAGGAAAGCTGCAGCGTGTCGGCGAGTTACGTGGTTTTAGAACTGAATTTCGAATTAGTTTTTTTTTCATGGAAGGACCTTCAGATGGCAGTACTGTGTAATTGTGATTTAAATTCCTGAAATACTTAAACATGTCAAAAGTGAACCTTCTCTCACTGAAGAGATTTTCTTCTTTCAGAGTGACTGGTATGAATCGAGGTGGTGAAAAGGTTCTGGCATTGTTGGCACCCTCAGGGTCATGCAGCATTCAGTGCTGCTCAGAGGAGAGCTGTGTGGGTCACACTTTATTTTATGGAGCACTAGTAAGATGTAACAAACCATATTTTGAGAGACATTTAATAAAACAGCACACAAATGCACTCGTACTCTAATTAAACGATGTGTGAATTATGGCTTGACTAGGAAATGCAATTAGTGTCATTTGATCCAAAATATATTAGACAGCATTATACCAAATTATGTTGAACTTAGATTTTATAACAGTGATAGTATAATTTGACATAACTTTTCTTTATAACAGTGTGATTTGATGCTTATTTGAAGAAAATTGCCCTGTAAACTGAAGTTAAACCACATAATTTAACATGGTGGTGTTTCTCATAGACTGATCGTTGTTTGAAGCCCTGTGGACTTTGTCGGTGGTACTTCTTCAGTCCTATAATCCCAAATAGGTTAAGCCATGTCATGTCACTATTTAGCTTGACCTCGTGACCTAATACTGGGCCATTATTTGGACAGGAATGCTGGCATGGTTGCAGGGTTATTTCACACTGTTACATCTTCATTAGAGTGTATATTATGACTGATTAAAACTGAGAGATTAAAACTTTAAAGAGGTCCATTTGCATCAAGAACCACAAGCCATTGATGATATTAAGCCTTGGATAACAGACAGTCTTTGTGTCTAACTCTAGATGGATTTGAGTCATTTACAATGGACCTGTGGCCTTCGATAAAGTCGTCTCTCAATCCAGCAGACATCTCTCCCCAAATATGTCCAAGTAAAAAGGAAAAAAAAGACAATTTATCATTTTGTAATTTTATCTATCTTCTTTGAGTTTATTTGATTGTATAGAAATATATTAAAACCAACTTTGCATTTCACGAGAGGTCTTTTTCCCCTCCTTAATATGTCTCAGTTTGAATAGAAAAGAATTCTTAGCCGCGTCCATTTGTTTAACGTTAGTGGAGTGATCATCAAGGTTTATGGGCCCTTTATGAAAGGTTGGGAACCTCTTGTGGTTCTATCTGCTAAAGCTCTTAAACATTTGCTGAAGAGCTTGATATATTTTTTTTCAACTGCAGTCGGTGCAGCAAGGGGAAAAACAGTGGCATTGTCTTAATGGGAACCAGTCATGGATGTGTTTAAAGCCATCACAGTGGCCTATGAGTGAGATGGATTTACCAGAGGCCACAGCTTTGAATAGGAGCGGTTTTTAATAGCTTGTCATTTATTAAATTAGGACAATGCTGGGCGCTTGTGGGCAGTGAAATTGGACACAGACAGACACAGTGGAATATGAAATGTAAGCACATGCTCGAGAGGGAATGAGCGCAAGGCACACGTCACAGGATGAATGCCACATTTACTGTGTGTGGTCAAGTACGCTAAGCAGGAAAGCTTAGATTCTCCAGGCCTGGGTTTTCAATTGTTGCTAAATCAAACATCTACAGGAGCCAGTACACAACTAGTTTCTGGCACATTCCAGATTGCTAAACCAGTGTTATTTTAAAATGCTTAATGTGAAAATGAGTCTGTCAGAGCACACGGCAGTAATTGTTTCAGGAGACAGAGGAGAGAAAACTGTTAGGTGAAAAAGGTGACAGTAATTTTCCCACTTTATGCGGTTCATTTGAGGAGCCCGAGGGGCCTGTTTGAATGATGTGCATTTACCCCCATTCCATCTACAATGCTAATGCT
Organism: Copadichromis virginalis; assembly: GCF_057382275.1. NCBI lineage: Eukaryota > Metazoa > Chordata > Actinopteri > Cichliformes > Cichlidae > Copadichromis > Copadichromis virginalis. The sequence continues at coordinate 23,080,975 of NC_140624.1, forward strand.
GCTGTGATATGGCAGGTAGAGCTCTATGTTAGGACATGCTCAGCCAGATGAAAAGCGTTGTGGTTGAACTTAAATGGCTTAAGAATAAATGTTTTGTTCACAGATGTTGTTCAAAGGCTAACGAATCAGTGTCTGATCTGTCTAGCTTGTACCAAAACACAACTGTGCAAAGGTCTTGAGCCATTCCGTTTCTTTATACTTTGCAGGGAAAATGGAGAAATAGGTTCAGAAAAATATTCGTATGAGCAAACATGCATGCATACAGATGAGCCTTTGTCTAAAATGCTTAACAGATACATCTCCCAAGTTCTGTGTCAGGTCTTTGGCTGATTTTTTTCCCCATTTCTTAAATCTTTCAGACTTGCAGATACTGCCCATCTGCTGCCTGTTTTTGTTCTCCACTTGTCCATTTTATTTTTAAAGAGCACACAGCATACTGTGGAGTATATCGTTACTTTGGGAATCACCTTATTAGTACAAAAATACTATTTTATGCCAGTCTAACAAATTGTGTGTTTTTAAAAGCTGGTTCTTTCCTAAGTTTTTGTTCTGAACACTGAGTTAGGTCAGTTTTTATTGGTTTAAGGATTCATTGCCATATTTGACCTCCCAGAAGAATACAAATGGATCTCTATCAGTCAGCTAGAAGTTTACAAGTAGTCCTTCTTGTGATGTTCAGCGGCTCGGGGACGTAGTGTCTTTTCTTTAACTTCAAAGGACCAATCATTCATTATGAAGTGACAATCATTTCTAACATTCTTCAACGTTGTAATTTTTGGATCATGCTTGCTGAGACTTAAATGAATAAATACATTTTTTTTAATTGAACTAATCTCCCCTTCAAGGTCATCTCCTTGTGCACCTTTCGACTGCTTCCAGCATTGCTGCTAGACTTAAATCACACTGTAAAAGTTACAAAGCTTTTCGATCATTTTATGTTGTGTAAATAATATAATTCTTCCTTATCTTCTTTCCTTCATACTCAGGCCTCAGCCACCCATTTCTCTGGGCAACAGTCCTGGAAGTGTAGGAGTTTACCCGGGTGCCATAAGTATGGCAACAGCAGCTACACCATCCCCACATCTGACCTCAGACTGCTCCAGCAACTCGGCCAGTCCTGATCCTGCCATCCCCGTCATTCAGAGCACGTACGGTGTAAAGTCTGAGCCTGGCAGTGGAGGAGGCAGCAATGGCAGTGTGATCGGAGCCTTGGATCTGCCCAGCGACCCCAATAATGGAGACAATGACATGGACATGTATGAGGACTTTGAGGATGAGCCCAAGTCAGACTATAGCAGCGACCACGAGACACATGAGGCTGTCAGTGCCAACTGAGTAAGCTCAGGGTGTCAGATGTAAAAAAAAGAGAACAACTCCCATTATAGTCAGAGACATTTCTTAAAAAGACATTTTATTACTGAGACCTTCAGTTGAACTTTTCAGGACATGTTGCGTCATGCACCGAGCATGCCCCAACAGGATTTCAAATCAGCTCAGACATGCTCAGAAAGTTCTGGGATAGTATCTTTGATGGACGCCCATTTGAAGAAATGGAAAAACGAAGGAATAGGAAAAACGTGACCCAAGAACACAGTCTGATCAATCTTCAGATGTCCAGCTGACAGTGAACTTCACTTTCCTCTACTTTGACAATCTTAACAGGAGCGAGAGAAAAAAAAGAGTTAGACAACAGAGGATGAGAGAGAATGGGACAAAGAACAAACGAGCGACGAACACATTGCTGTGTAGTTTGTGAAAGGGCATGCATGGATGTCGAAGAATTAGGAATCGGTCTTCAACAGCTATTTGGTCTTAAATGTTTAAGGAGTGATTTAGTTTTCATTGTTATGTATTTACTTTTTGTCTTTTTTTTCCTTTTTGCTTTTTTGTTCTATAGACTTCTTTTCTGACAGGTCACTGCCTGTACAAACTCTAGACTGTCGGAACTTGAAATTTGGAAAGTTTTTAATATAAATCCTAGCTCTTGTAACCTTATAGTCTTACTTTTGTTTCTTACGATTTCTTTGCTACACACTTTTTTTTCTGACAAACTGCTTACCTTACATTACTGTTTCTTTTTTAAAAATATCCCAGCTCAGGTATGATGTGCCAGCTTGTGAATGTGTTATTTGTTTTGTTTGTTTTCATACAAAAAGAGTGGTAGGACTTTTCAGACTGTCAATGAAATAAAGGGAGCAAATTCCCTTACATTATTATTATTATTATTATTATTATTATTATTATTATCATTATTATTAAATAAGTAAGTAAGTACCCATAAATTGTACAGATTTTCTTCAAATGTGCCAAACATTCACATTCACTCGGGATGTTGTAGTCTTAATTTCCAATGCTGCAAAAGTCTTATACAATCAATTTTTTCTATTTGATGAAGTGGGTTCCTACTCATCAACTGCTGGCTCCCCTCCTGGCCCAAACACAAACAGTGCTCAGGGAGGTTATTTTTTTCATCACACTTGCTTAATCACACACACACACACAGAATGTCGTTCTCTGGCAGACCCTATGGCTCTGAGACGTAGTTAGAAGAGCAGCATCGAAGGCGCCTATTCCTTTATTCCACTGCACTAGTGCTTCCATAAACCACACTGCCCAATGTTCTTTGAGGCCAAATGCATTAAGTGCAGTGCAGTATTAGAAATGTTTCTGTCCCTTTAAATCAGGCTAAAGGTAAAGGTAGCCTTTATCTTAATATCACTTTAGGAATCCCCCTAGTCTTAAAAGTGAACCTTTGAATCTGTTCATTCAGTTGGAATAGGAAGATGAAGGTGCACCCCTGGATGACCCTACTGTAGGATAAGAAATTGTAATATCATAAATCCCTTCACTGTATTGTGTTTAGCATTGGTACAAAAATGTAACAAATATTACTTCTTTTATTAGCTTGTTAATTTTTAAATGTCTTCTTAGCATTATGTTGGAAATATATGCCAAACTTGTGTTTTAAAAAATTATTTATATAGAAAATGGGTTTAATAGGTCCGCTGTTTCAAAAGGGTACCTTTTTTTCTACACTGCATTTGTATTTTGAACATGAGCAAATTATTAAGAGAACATTAGCGAAGGGGAAAGGTGCTTAACCAGTCTGCCTCTCAGTAACCACCGCCCCAGTCAGAGCACACAATTTTTTCCACTCATCTGAAGATGAGTCTCTGTTTTACTCAAATGTCTCTGCAGACGAATCTTAGTTTTACTCTTTTCAAAGCATTCTCTGAAATTTTTAATGTTTCCATTCTTAAAACGTGTGACCTCGGGTGGTTTCTGGGTGCTCTGTTCAGCTGCTTCGGTCATCTTGATCCCAAATTTCTCTTCACGACCATATCTGGCGGTTTTTACTTGGAAAATGCTTCACAAGCTGGGACTGAACACTGATTTTGCTTGTGTTACATAAAAAAAAGCCTCGTGCATAGACATTTCTGTTAGTCTCATACACATCCTAAGCACTGGATATGAATCTGTTTTTTTGTTTGTTTTTGTTTTTTAGTATTGACTAATGTGAAGTTGTTGTTTGATTTTTAAACATGATATATTAGTCAGTTAAAAGTCACATTTTTGAAGCCTGGTACATGCGAGGCACCAGTAAATTGCCATTTCTTTGGAAGCATTTCATTTATTTAAGCAGATCTTGTTGCCGCAGCTCTAGTATCACCTGAAGGGGTCTCATCGCCTCTGATCTCTTTGGAAAGGTAACCTCATGCTCTCGTCAGTTGTGACCCGCAGAGGAAGAACATAGCATTTCCTGGTCACACACATTTTTTTTTTGTGATGAGTATTGTATTTGAAATCCAATTGTGCATTTTAACATTTCATTGTATTTATTAGCCAGCTTTGGCTCTAAAAAGTGTCAGTACAACTTGGTGAGAAAGACAATCAAAAAATATATATAAATAAAAAAAAGTAAAGACTTGAGATTTTTGCTTTTATTTTTTTCATGTATTTAATTTTGGGTGGGAAAAATATTTTTGAATGCTTTGTAAAATTGTTCATTTGCAGAAAACCCCCCACCAACATATTGTGTTCTGTGTATGAAAGCGATGCGCACAACTTTACAGGTAGTGCTGCATGAATTTTTATTTCCATTGCTCTAAATAGTACCCTTACTTTCCAGGGATCTAATAATTTCCAACACAAGGCTGTCTGTTTCCAAAGTTGAGCTATTCCACTCGCTCTTTATATTTTGGTGGCCCATTACGGTAAATGTGGCCTATTGTTCCATTGTGCGTGCGTGCGTGTGTGAGGTAACGCCACACATTCTGACTGTGCTGTGGTGTATACGGCACGGCGCCGGTGCTCGCTGCAGCCAATCCCAGCATTTCAGAGAGAGAAACAGAGAGCTTAGCCATATGCAGCCACATCATAAATCTAATTGTAATTCCCAAATCAACTGTAGCGTCACCCAGCAAGGGGCGCCGGCAAGTTTGTCACACACTCCTTTGTGAGCATGTGTGTGTGTGCTATGCTATAGCGTTTAGTTGGGAGGGGTGTTTGAAATCATACTTGCACTGTTGCCATGCTAAGCTTTTTAAACGAGTCATCATAACTTACATTTCCTTTTTCCTTTCTTCAAGATGAACATTTAGTTGTTTTCAAGTTGACAGGGTTTTTTTTTGGGCGTATGTGCACAGTTGGTGTGAGCATAAGCGAAGCTTTCAGCACCTCAACAAAGGTTAGTGTAGCTTGTTACAGCACAGTTATAATTTCAAGTACATTCCTGCAGTAATGTATACAAACTTATTTATCCCTTAACATTTCATCCCTGAAGGAAAATGATGTAATCCTCTGTTTCCATTAACTTTTCCCAGTTGTTGTAGCTACTGGTAGCTAAATGCACAACTAGCAACAGTGGGTTGCAGTGATATATTTTATGGTCATTTGCACAAACTGTGTCCTCCATAACAGGATCAGTTGTACTATATCAATCAAAGAACTTCATGGACATAACTAAAATGACTTGACAGCCACACACCAAAAGAAAACTAAATGTTTTGCAGTAAAGCTCTACACCTTGGCTAATAACGTTGGCAACCGTTTCTTTCATATAAGGCAGAAATGTACTTATTAGTAAACTTAAAGTGTGTGATTATAGACTTTGAATTTACCTTTCTTTTCTCATAGGTTTCGTGTGTGGGGGATGATGAGACATATTGAGATGCTTTCTTCATGGAAACCTGGTCTTGGTTGGGCCCTCTAGGCAAATTCACTTTTTGATTTTTAAAAACGTCTTGAAGACTAGAAAGAACCACATCCTTTCTTTTTCCCCTCTCCCCACCAATTGGGCATTTAGATCAAGAGAATTATAAATTGTTATTACAAAGGAGGAGCCCCCTTCAGACGTGTTGGAGAGGCTCTTTCAATGAGGCATCAAAGCCAGCCCGTTTATGATCATTGAGGCTCCACTACTCATTAAAGCACACAGAATGGTCACGGTGCTGCAGCACACTACATCCTCTTTGAGCTCATGATGCTTAATCATTGAAATGCTTTTGATTTAAAGGAGACTAATTGACCCTTTCACTCCTGTCGAGTTGATCATGTTTCACAACGGGTGCCACTTGTGTGATGTATCAGGTAAAAAGTCGTCTAGAAGTCTACGTATGATTTAGAGGTTGTTTTTTCCTAACTGTTCTTTTAACTACATTGTGAAATTAGGCAGCAGCGTTTTCCCTGCAAAAACTTTCCTCATGGACTACAAGTATTTGTAGCAACTCGGTATATTTCCACTGCACTTTTTGGCAAAAAGAGGACGCCCCCCAAGAAAAATTCCTTGTCAGGGGGAAAGTTGTTTTCTCTGAAAGTTCAGGTGCACTTGGGTTTGGTTTGCAGCCATGAACATTTCCGAGTCGAGTATTTTATCTCTCTCATGTTATTTCTCTGCTGTAGCTTGTAAAATTCTGTTGAAGTGTTTAGATTTAAGAAGCTTTAAATAACTCAAGAATAGCATAAAAAAAATTACAATCAACAAGAGCACAGCTTGAATCTTCTCCATGCTCACTGTTTTTGTGATATTGCCTGGCTTTTGATCTCTTGCATTTCTGCCACCTAATGCAGCGCAGTGGTGTAGTTAGTTGTATGGTCACGTGAATATGATATCTAAAACAAGCCTTTGCTTTTACATACACCAGAGGTTTTATTTTCCCAACTGAAAAACAATACAAAACAAAAACAGTTTAAAATATATTTTTTTAAATCTCTTAATAAAGTTTAATATTTCTGGGTATTTGGGGCAGAAACACGGCTTCCTCCCCTAAATTTGACACAAATGAAAGTTTATAGTCTATATATGCTTGCACTTTACTGTTACATTTAAATTATTTCCACATGCACAAAACACACAAATTCCACACTTTTTCAGACGTCTGCTGTCTTGTAGGTCTTGATGGAAAATCACAGACTGTATAAAGAAGATGGTCATACCCTTCATGAGATTATCTCTTTTTGAAGCTTATCATGGTCAGCTATGGTTCTTCACTGAGAAACTGAGGTAGTTACTCATCAAACCCAATGCCCTGTGTTATACTTCTTTTGGATCCTAATTGGGGCCCTAATATACAAATGGACATAAAGCGGTATTTAACAACACTTCAAATGAGCAACTGAGCTGATAAACTAACTGGGAAAGTGGAAGTCATAGATGAAGGAGCAATAAGATTTTTATACTTTTCTCACATTACTCTTTAAAATATAACTTTTTGTGAACAAGGGAGCTGCAACCTAATTGATTAAATAATGAGGGTTTCTAAACGCTAAGAGACAGCTTTTCGAGTTAGCCTGTTAGCACACAGTTTGCAAACTGGTAGAAAAAATGAACAGCTGGGGTTGATGGAAATGCCTTTAGTTTTGAACTTGCTATACTGAATAGTTGGTGACGTGGCTCATGTGTTTTGAAAAAAAAACAGGAGAAGGTTTGACTTTGTGAATTTAGAAATGGAACTGAGAAAGTGACAGCACTCTATATAATATAGGAACAAAAAGCATGCATTGTATGTAACATGTATAACATGTATAACAAGTGAATTTATAGTAAAACCTTCCCTTGAGTATATTGTTGCTAATCTAAGTTGATTACAATTGCAAACTGGGTACTTATTAGAATTCCAAGGGTCAACAGCCTTGTCAGTCCTTTAACAATAACCAAAAATCTAAATGCAATGTCTGAATAAAAAAGAATCATACAAAAAAGCCCTTTGAAAGGAATTGCTTTCACGGGTTTTTTTTCCTGGTTTCTATGTCTTTGAAACATTGCATAAAGGCATATACTTCTTTTTTTAATGCAATTAAAAGTGAAAGAAAAAATCTACAGCACTTTTTCAGGAAAATAGGCAATGGACAAAAGGCCAATTTTTTTCTTTTTGATCCAAAGTCCTTGGGTCTTTTTAAGTGCATTAGTCCGCTAATTAAATATTATATGTTTAACAAAAAATGCCAGCATGAAAGCAGCTGGATTGTTTGACTCAAAGACACGGCTGCAGCCTTGATGAGTGGAACTGTGCGCGACCATGAGGAGGTAAAGAATGCCATTGTAGCTAGTCCTCCCCTCATTTGACCCGCCATAATCCTTTCTACTGATTTTACAATCACATTCCCTTTTGTGCTCCCTTCACAGATAAAGACAGTAGAAGCAGTTATAGAGTGGAAGGACTCATTGACATTTCTGAGCATGTCACATGTACTTTGTAAAGACCGATGTGTTTGATTGTGAGTACACACAAACATATCAAAACTGTTTGAAGGACAAGTTACCAACCATTTATCCTACAAGGAACCAACATTGGAAAAGAAAAGTCTTATGGATAAAATCTCTCACTTAACATAACATTTCCAGTTATTATAGTCATATTTTAATCTCTTCCATTGTAGATTCCATATTTGCCTCCTGCTTTTGATTTTCTCACTCAGTCTCAAGAGTTTTGACCCCTCAACCTTTTTTGTTCTCTGCCGCAAAGCTTTTCATCTCAAGCGTTTATATGCGTATACTGGCCAATGCCTGTTGCGTTATAACATTTAGGCCCAATGCCATCATTCAATACTGCAGGATGTACTCTTCTTTTTATGTAATAATGCACATTACAAGGGTGTGGAAGCTGGGGTGGTGTACAGACCAACTTTAATACAGGAGTTTGGTATCACTTAGCTTCACGATTTTATCAATCATATTGTGATGTCTTTCTCAAACCTTCTGTGTCTGGAGAGAATACATACAGCAGGTATCACAGTAGCTTCATCTGTTTCTACACTGCTTACAGGTCACTCACTTTTTGGGTACCTTGAAACTAAATAACACGTAAGACCACAGAGCCAAAGCATAAAAACCAGCCTTGACTTACCCAAACCTAACTATTCCCTAATGATATTTTATGTGCCATAACTTCAAGCTATCTCTACCCTCAAGTTATTCCGCAGATGCTGTTACAGAATCCGAGCAATGACATTACAAATGTTAGAAAACAAAATAGTCTGAGGTTCTAGTGAATCATCCAAATGCAGACATTCTTCTCTAGAGTTGCCTTTAAGTGCTTAGAAAAATCGATAATTCCATGACATCTAAGCTGCTCCATCCACTGAAGATACAGTGATAGGATCAAAAACTTCAGAACAGCCATTAAATGGAGTTTGTGGTGAAACTGTTTTGACAATTCTGGAAATACTGTTTTGACAATTGTGAAAATACTGTGGCAGTGGGAGATATATCACAAGGCCATAAGCACTTGGTGAACATTTGAGAAAAATTAACTGTGGTTTTGGTCAAATACTGAAAAAGTATTTGCTGATTTTAAGAATCAGACAGTTGTGCTAATGAGCTATGGAGCCTCTGCCATCCACCCTGCCTTAGCCTAAACAAGTATTCACAACAGAATTACATCACTCTACTCAGTTTTGCTGTTGTTACTCAACAAAGGTAATGTGTTACACATAACCAATTACTTTTCTTAAAAGTAATCAGTATGGTATTTCATTTCACAGAATGACTTTAACATCCTAGGGTTTTTTGTTGCTACTTTTGCATTAGCGTGCTGTCTGTGCAGAAGGCTACAAAGAGCTGAAGTTGTCTTATTAGCATGTAACTATTTCTGTTCTTGCGAGTTCTTGCACGCTCTACTTAGGCTGTATTCTCACTAAACCAATATTTTTAGGAGTGAGGACAAATCCGCTGCTTTATGCTGCACATAAGAAAGGGTAGCATCTTCCTGATATTGGCCAGAGTTATTGTTTTAATGGCCTTTACTCTGTTTTCTACTACAATTGAAGTTCTATTTCATGTGATCATATACATGTGGTACAACACTGAATTACATTACCTATATGAACTATCAGTGTAGCACTTTTGATCAATACCAGATTCTTTTAAACAGTGAAATAAAGAAAGCTTTCATTTGAAAAGCTCTTACAGTTACAAAGTTGAATATGGATCACACTGCTCATTTCTGTCTCTTTATATCATTATGTTCTGTTATTTATATACTTTGGAAGCATAAAAATGTGAGCGATCTGCCTCATAATTACAGTTTAAGTGCACTTAAATGCATGACAGAACGTATTTTTACAATAATATGTCCTCAGCTAGTAGCTTTAGTGTACCTGTTAACACCTCTTATTTATTTTCAAATATATTGTTGTAGGGTCTTTACTTTACAACATAAAGCACCTTGAGGCGAGTGTTGTTCTGATTTGGAGATATATAAGTGCATTTGAATTGAGCCGAAAAGCAAACAGCAAAGTATTTCAATCAAATTCCCTGATGTTGGTCAATTATAACCATTTCATTGTTTATGTATATGCATGGCACATGACAATTAAATCTAAGTAAAAGGGTGAATGGTTAGTTATTCCTACAAGTCTCTATGACAAAAAAAGCAATAATTACAGCTGTGCCTGTTATGCTATGACAATTTTAAATTGCTTATTTACAGATTTGCCCTAGTGTGCGCTCCCTTAATCTGCTTTTTGTTTAGTAAACCATTATACATTACATTGTTTTTTAACATCCTGTGAGACATATTCAAGGAGATTACACCAAGATCATACAATGTTTGTGGGCCTAAATTTTGATGAATATTTTTAAAAAACAGATCACTACTAGGAGTTAAAGTACATTTTTACCTTATTAAATGAACAGAGTAAGTAAAATCCACTTGTTAAAGCACTGATATCAGTCAGCATTGCATTTTGGTTCATGTACATACCATGTAACTCCTGATTCAGTTTCGCCTGTCTTCACACAGTGACAGCTTCAATAAGATTTTCTCTTAAATTTTCCTTTTATGGCAACATTAACAAACACCCTGTAAGTCACACATGATATTTTTATAGCAAGTCATTCTGAAAGAGAAACATTAAAATAATGTCCTTGGTACAGTAAATAAGTTGAAATGAAAGCTTGTTTTCCACCAGAACTGTGGTACACACTGAATAAGCCTGCAAATAACCCTCTTATGTGTTTTATGATCAAGCTCAATTTTTGTGGCTTTATGTGACTCGGCTGAATGTGGGAACAATTAATTCATTTCTGGCACGAGCCTCTTCTCAATTTGCCAAATAGGCTTATCGGCATACTGACTGTGGTAAAACAAATATTTTAAAAATCACAGTGATAGCAAAACACATTAAGTCACACTATACAGCCTGAAATAACAAACTATGGGGAGCACTTTTATAAGGTTATTCTATGCTTTTCCATTTCCACCATCTGACATATGGTCCACAGCACTGTTTGACACAAGAAACAAATAATTGTTCTGCAAAAGTAGAGGGATTAATTAGTTCACTGCCAGTCCAAAGTATTCCTCTTTTTTCTCAAAATAGAAGTTCAGTCGTGCAGTGGCATATCTGCAAACAGCAGGAGACAGAAAACACATGATTAGATAACAGAAAGAAATCTTATACACTATACAAAAACTAAATGGGCCTTAAAGACTGCACAGCTGTACATTGATCTGTTGGCTGGAAAGTCACATTGCCCAAGGGTGGCATGTGTCAACCTTAGATCAAATGTGCTCAGGCAAGTATGTCAAATAACTGAGACTGTCTTGTCCGTTTCTATATATGACGAGTCAAGCATATATGACTCATGACAAATTTTGTCTTAAGATCACTCTTTACCGTAACTGTACGTTTTACTTAAGTAACTTATGAAGCGGTGTTTCACAAAAAATACATTTAAATCTAGTCTCACCACTTGTAATGGTTTACATGAGAAGAAAAAGTTTACCCATTTGTACAGTGCTTTAATATTACACACAGTACTTTCCAATTACAGACACACCCATGAAACATCAGGGACAATTTGGAATTCATATTGACAAACTGGGAGTGAAAAGACTCGTCGTACTATTGACAATACCTATCATGCCATCATGGCATCATGGAAACCTTGTGTATACCTGTGAGCCACTGGCTTTGACAGAAAAACAGCATCTAAAAGGTGTCCGAGTGGCTACAATTCCACAATTCAATTCAACACCACAGAGTTTTATTTGACCCTACTTGCCTGTAGTAAACATATAATATTTATAATATTATTAACATTCTTTGGTTGAAGCCTCTTTGACATATTGGCAACTTGCAAACTGTTTAATCACTTGAAACATACTTGTAATGTCAAAATATTCATGTCTTTTCAGTCTCAGTCTTTATATGAGAATAATAGAAATTAGTACCTAAAATTATTATTCAAGATGCATTGTATATGTCCAGAGGTGGCAAAACTACAGACATTTTCCACGTAATTATATAAATGTGTAATATAATTATTATATAATTATTACATTTATATAATATATGATATATTAAATATAATATTCTAATGCAGATTATAATAAATACGATTAGATACTAAATATAATTATAGATTCTTATAAAAGAATTATCTGGTAAAAGCTGAATAACTGATTCAACTTCTTACTAAACTGAAAAAGTACAGTTCATGAAATGTGCTCCAAACATAAAAGTAAAAAGTACATGACAATACAAACAGTATTTACAAGCCTTTGCTAAATATTTTTTCAGCACTGGGTTCAAGTCTGGGCTCTGGCTAGGTAACTCAAGGGCATTTGCCGAGTGGTCCTGAGGTCACACTTGTTATCATGCCAGTGTGCTTAGGGTCATTGTCTTGTTGGAAGATAAACTTTCACCCCTGCCACAGGTCTAGAGCACTGTGGACCAGGTCATCATCAAAGATGTGTCTGTACATTGCTATATATTTATCTTTCCCTTGACCCTGACAGTGTCCCTGTTGGCATTCAGGACAAAGAGTCCAATATTTGTTTCATGATCTGAGAATCTGTTAGGTACCTTTTAACAAACTGTATGCAGGCTGTCATGTTCCTTTTACTGAGGAGTGGCTTCTGCCTGGCCACTTTGCCATACAGGCCTGATTGGTGGGGCGGTGCTGAAATCATTGTCCTGAATTGGTTTGCACTCTGACATGCACTGTCAGCTTTGAGACCTTACATATACAGGTGTGTGCCTTTCCAAATCATGTCCAAACAACTGAATTTACCACAGGTAAACTCAAATCAAGCTGCAAACAGGATACGTACCTGTTTTGTGTGTCATGGCAAAAGTTGTAAATACATAAGCACATATTATATTTTTGTTTTTACATTTAATTGAATGCAACAATATCAAGTAAACATTTTTCACTTTGTTAATATGGGTTATCGTGTGTAGAATTTTGAGTTGAAAAATGAATTTAATCCATTTTGGAACAAGGCTGTAACAAAATGTGACAAATGTGGATCAGGTGAAGCGCTGTGACTGCTGTAATGTGCTGTAAATTCTTATTCTGATGAATATCTCAAACATCTGTTATGCAGAACAGAAAAGAGGAAGTTCTAATTGTGGTTACCTACATTGTAAATGGCAGGTTCTGCCTCTACATTTAAACAGAAAAATGAATATAATCAGGGGTTAAAGTGGGATTCAGCAGGAGTGGGGATCCTGGGATTAGTTGGGCTGAGTGAATCTAGTCAGCATCATCAGACTAAGCTGTCTTTGATATCTGCTACTCCTTATGTAACCTAACATTGACCATGAACATGGCAGCCAACTGCATTAGTCCATCTCTTGAGACCTCTCCACAGCACTGCAAACTAACCTGTTTGGCCTGCCTAGCATGTTCACTGAACCTTTGAATAACAGACAGTAATTCAAACATTTTACAATTTGTGTTGTAAAAAGTTTTACAGTGTGAAAAAACATCACTTGAAATCGTGTACAGCTCAGATATCTATTCACAAAATGAAAGTGGACATTATTTGTAGGCTTTAAATTTCCAGTTTATCAGGTTTCACTGACTTAGCTTTAATAGAAATCTGTCTTCTACTCTCTTGTCCTGTCTTTGTCAGTCTTGTCTTTCTCCATCTCTGACTTAACTTCTCACATTCTTTTCTCTCCCAGTGAAATACAGCAGCTGCACCTTTAGCTAGCAGACATGCTCTGTGACAAATTGCATGATATCAGCTCAGCTGAAATTAGCTGACACTTTATGCTGCCTTTATGCTCATTTCTCTTCTATAGTCTAGCTAGAAGCTGTAGTGATCACATCTACATTGAGGATGCTGTTCTGGACCACTGCAGCTCTCTTTTGTCCTGACTACTCCATCATTTGAAAATATATGAGTATAAAGTAGAGGTATTTCTCTTAAATTGTAGGGAGTAAAACCCAAAAGTAGGTAAAGTACACATACCTAGAAGTTCTACAGAAGTCCAAAAACAAAGTAGTTGTACTTTGTTGCTTCCCTCCTCTGTATGTATCTGTGGCCATAATGTATCTTTCACTGTTCGCTACAGGCTGCTCTTTCTGTCTGGTTTTATAGGTGGGTACTGTGTTTTTGTTTGTCAATCTTGCGTAACAATAGCATCAAGACTCTCAAATGAAGTAATGAGTCTGAAAGCTGTGCCAAAGCTTCAGCGCATCTCAGAAGTTAACGGCAAGAGAAGTGGTTTTGTGTTTGTTCAAACCATATTATTGAACGCCTCAATAAATCTGATGTCTGAGTACGCTGTTGCCCTTGGCCATTATGCTATACCCTTTGAAATAAAGTGAAGTTTCAAAAGCACAGAAAATGGAGGCACAGAGAGGAGTTTGTCCTTTAATCAGTGCTTTCACTGAACTCCTCAATGCCAAATCAGTTTTCAAGCGCTTGTGTTGTGAGACAAAACGATAATTTAGTCACATGCCTTTTAGTTATTCTTTCCCACCTGCATCTCTGGGTAAAGCTACACTCTAATTTTTGTGTCAAAGCCTGGCTTTTTTTGTCTGCTTTTGTTCATCATTTTCTCCTTTCTTTTAGTTTTTGCTTTGCTGAAGGCTGACCTTTAGATTTACCAGTACATGTTTGATAGAGATAGGTGGTACACTGTGTGTATAACCTTTGCCACTGCAAAAAAATGAAAAAAATAAAAAGAAAGAAAAAAGTTCATAATAAAATTTTGGGGAGTAGAAATCATTGGTGGAGGCCAGCAGACAATTTTCACTTCGCTCGCTGTGGTTTGGCGAGCCTCAACAGGCGTTTTCTCTGGACAGACTTAATTTCAAGCAAGTCATGTGCTACAGTTGATAACTGACACTTCTTTCATTTACTCAGACAGCAGAATGAAGCCTCCCTTATCCTTATTGGTCCAGAAAACTAAAGTGTTTGCTCATCATTTTCATTTTCATATTTTCATAATGACCCACTAGAATCAGATTCTGCTGACTGCTACAATAGCATGTATACAGGAGGTGGGGAAGTAGAGCTGTTGTACAGCTATGAACAAGTTGCTTTCCACACAAATATGGATGCTGTATAAATTGTGAATTGACTCAGAACATGACTTTCATATATTATATGATGAAATACAGCTAATTTAGAATTAGCAGTTAACATGCTCCCTGTGGGGTGGCACCACTAAACCCTGCTGCCCAGTGTTTGTTAATGACTAGATTATGTTTTGGATGCCAGCAAAACAAATGCTGGAACATGCTCAAGTTGTAACGCAGGCATGTTCATCACTACTTTTAGCAAAGCTGTTGGAAACCCACGAGACATGTAGGTTCGATAACCTAATGTTTCCCCCATTCGTACTTGATGTTTCATATGACACAAAAAGTTTTCAGTGGGTAACAGCAGGTAACTGCACAGCACTCAGACCTCTTTACTACAGAGCCATGCTGTTGTAATTCTTGAATGTGGTTTGACATTGTCTTGCTGAGATAAGAAAGGTTTTCTTTTTTTTTTGGGGGGGGGGATTCCCATTCATTTCCTAAAGCAGTCCTGAACTTGTTTTTTGTAAAAAGGATTAGGAAACAAATCCCATCAATGTCGGCCTTGTTTTTTTCTCTGCTATGTCCACTGTATGCACTGCTCTTCTTTGAATGCACTCATTCCACTGCATGTGCGTAAATGAAAATTGTGTGAATCTGAAAAATCCGGCGAGTTCAGACATATAGACTGACAGAATACTTAAACACTAATTGCTCACTTATTGAATCGCTTACCACTCCTATACAAAACATTCCTCAATAAAGAATTCCAGGCAGCAGTTTCTTGTTTTTTCCCCAACAAAATCCAGTAAAGAAAAAGCAACTTAATAAAAAATCTGTGTTATTCTTCAGTTTAGTACAGAGTTTGATAGATTCCTACCAAGTAATGTAAAAAGTCAAAATAGCTTCACTATCAGCTAATTTAACACACACACACCTCAACCCCACCCTGTAGTTTCTTCTATTAATGTAATTGCCTATTACACCCTCCCTCCTATAAGAACAGCAAGCTTCACAGACAATTCCATTTATCCCTATTTTTATTAAGGGTGACACCTAAGACTAGCATACTTAATGTTTATCTTCATCAGAAATGAATGGAGGCTTTTTTATATTTAGCAAGAGTAGGGGAAAATGATCTCCTGCCAATGCAGGTATTCCATTTCACAATGTGCTTTTGTGCACAATTCCCTCAATTTTGTAGTCAAGCTATTCCAAACAGTGGGCCTCCTCCTTGTTCATTTCCTTATAATAATGTCTTTGTCAAATAACAGCTCGCCTTGCCAGCACGTCCACAAATCTAGACTGCTGACTTGCAGACACTTTCAACACATGAAAAAAACCATATAAGAAAAGTAAATATGGATGGTAAAAGGAGGGCGGGTTTGCGTTCCCCTTGTGGCTCCCTATTGTCACATTTACATCTGGCTCTGGTTAGAGCACAAGGCCTGGGTGACGCCTGTCACTCGTTGGGAAGTTATTGGTGATTTGGCTCAGGGGGATAGCAGTGGGAGAAATTACACACACACACACACACAACACAGACAAGTATGCACACCCATGCAACAACTCAAGGTTTAAATAGTTTCTTATTTTTTTCTTCTTGAAGAGCAAAACTCATTTGCATGTATTGTACAAAAATTGCACAATTACTGATGTTGCCTGTTGTATGTATGTCTGCACTAAGCCAAAGGTTACCTATGTCTGAATGTAATAATGTTGTCACTTTAACAGATCGATGAAGCCAGCGATGTTATGTATCTCTTGCCTGAAAGGGAGGCTTAAGTGCATGAATGTGTCTTGCATGACAAGGATGGGCGTGGGGCAGAGGTTAGCTAGATAGTAGCCTCCCGCTTTTAAACATTAGACTTGGTTCTCCATTGTTGTTGTTGCTCTCAGAGCTCGTTTCAGTTTAACCCTCCAGTTAAAGAAAGGTAACCCAACCCTCACCATCCACTTTAGGACAACCTCAGCCGGTAGCTTAAAGGAGTAGACGTTCAGCAGGCACATGTGGCCCAGCCAGGGATGAGAGATGTATATGTAAGGCAGGAACGACGGCACTGGAACAATAGTGCCTCTGTGCCTCAGCACCCCTCTGGATCACATTTCCTCCAAGGTCCAGATTGAAATGAGGTGGGGGCCCTGTCGCTGATCTTGCAAGCGAGTAGAAAAAGCCACACAGAGGGGAGGGTGCCGTGTGTCAATAGTGATTAGGATCATGATCACAACTGTTGTGGGTGTGGGGCATGCAGAAAAAGGAGAAAGGCAGAAAAAAAGTGGGGGTTGAGGGAAACATTTTGCCTTCCTGAACTGTCTGAGTGCTGCTGCCGGTGAGGAATGTCTCCTGGACTTGTTTAAGATAACTAGTCCTCAATGGTGATCACTGTTAAAAATAAAAGACGTTAGTTTTGATCTCCTTTGAAAGTCTTTGTGAAAACCGAGGCTTTCATCTTATGTTGCGGTTTATCAGTGAAGAAAAGCAGAGAATTTCATGTGTAAATATTTTGTCTGTGACATGAAGAGTAGAAGAAGTGTGTTTGTCTCGCCTGTTTTTTATGCCAGATTTTAAATACACAAAGACTTGAAGCATTGGGGGGAGAATGAAATATTTCTATATTCTAGGCTTATGTTTCTAAACCATTTTTTTTTTCGCAGTTTGTCTGCCAACAAATTCTTTGTCATTCTTTTCTAATGAAGATCCTGCTTGTCTAAACATTGCACTAATATACCGAGAGCCTAAATTCAATGTCCTATAAATATTTTTCTTTTTCAGAGTATTTCAAGTGATGGATGATGACATTAACAGCTGAAAAAAAACTGCAGTGAAGTAATAATTCTTATTTGCGGTTACATGGGTTCCTTTATTAAACATTTACTGAGAGCGTTTTAATGTGAAGGTGTCACTTAACATAATTAGAACATCAATTTAAATACTAATGAACTCAACATTTTTTTGATGGATGGGACATCTCACCCAGGACATTTTAGGAAACTTGAGCATTGTTTATGCAGAGTGACACTTTGAGTTGTGGGAGTTTTAAATGTCTTTGTCAGACGTTGGACAAACCTTTGGAAGTCAAAGTCAATCGAGGAGAAACGTGATTGCAGGATGGCCCAAAGACCCCAGAGGAAGCTGGATGCCTGGTGGAAGTAAAAAAAAAAAAAAAAATTTAAGTTTCAAAAAGCGTAACTCTGGTTCATATTTGTGTCTGAGCTGATTTGGAGCTACTTTTCAGGTGTTTTACAAAACTGTAGAATTTAAATTGATTTTGCAGGGAGCTAGTATATAAAAAATAAAGATTGAATATTGAAAAAAAGAAGAACATTACAATATCATTGGAAAATGGAAAAATAACTGAAGGATTGTGCTGTTTAACAAAATACAGTTATATGTTGTACTGCCTACCTGTGGTATTAAAGCTCACACAGTCAGTACAATATTGGACTCTGTCATCAAAGGAATGACAACATGACAGTATTATGTGACCACAATGAGATTCTCAAACGCCCTTTTGAAACAACAAAGTTTCAAAAGCATAATTCTTTGCCTCTTACACAGAGGCCACAGTGAGGTCAAATGTTATGCTTTGCTCAGGAACACTTCAGCAGGGAAAATGTGTGCTCGCTGAGACAATGAACCGAAGGAATCTCTTTGAATGACAGGCTCATTAAGAACACACAGCCAGTCCCAGGAGAAGTGTAAAACTGTGCATTGTGTTTGCAGTGCAGAATCGCAGGTGCTGTATTTTTATGCTCTTGCAACATTCCCCTTTGCCATAGCGCACAACTGTGAAAACACACTTCAGTGACCTCCGCTTGTCATGTTGTAACTGCTCCCAGAACTGCTGCTGCTGCTCCCGCTGCATGCCAGTTGCGCGCTGCTTAGTCAGAATGACAAACCTCTGTATTGAATGGTTCCCTCCTTAATGGTTTTGCTCACTTAGTCTTGCAGACCTCCATACCTCCATAAATTTCTGTTGTTCTCCACCCTTATTGTAAATCTTCATGGTAAGGCCACTAATAGCAAGTCTTAATAAGATCCAGAAGGGCCTCTGTTCTGTGGCCCAGTGATATAATCACATTTTTATTTGATAATCAAATAAAGGGTGGAATGAAATACTTGAAGAGCAATGTGCGGTTTCCCTTGGCTTTTCTCCTTCTCCCTGGCAGATTTTCATCTCTAATCTCTGTCCTTAGTTGGAGATGGAGATTGAGCGTGTTTCCATTATGATTAATAACTGCTCTCCATTAAGAAAGCATTAATCTAACACTAAGCAGAGACTATCGGTGACAGGGAGCCATTGAGAAAAACGGAGATGATAAATGTGTGGGAAGAGTGACATCATCAAGCCACAGGCTACAGCTTCAGCATCATGGGGGATCCCTGCGGAGGAGAGGACGGATTGTAAGGACCCCACTGCGTCTTGGCACAGTTTGCTAAGGATTAAGACGGGAAGGAGGCAGCTCCACGGCGCAGAGCTCTGGCAACTGGCCAGGCCTCCTCGATGCCACACAGTGCAGGATGGCTTCCCTCAATTCCTACAGTGTCACTTTTTGTCTATATTATAAACTACGGAGCATGGTATTATATTAACATACTTTTATTTCACAAATGTACCAAGTGATACTAAGGAGATACAAACCGATAAACTTGTACTTAATTGATTTCATTAAAAGCAGATGTAATCAATTTATTTAATGGCGATGCAGGTATTTGTAAATATTTTTAAGCAGAAACATATCAGTATTCTGCCCCGTATGCTTCATTTTGACACACAGCTTGTCAAAGCGAGTTGAGCTGGAAACTTGGCTTGTTAAGCGTCAGTGATCAATTTCTCCTACTACCTTCAAGAGTCCGCCACGGTTTGTTGCAGAAAATCTGATTTCAATCAACGTGATATTATCACTTCTATCACTCAGTTTCAGGCTATATTCTACCCCTTATACACACACATGCACACACACACGCATTTCCCTTTTGGTTTTTTTGGCTGAAGCACAAGTTATTTTAAAAAGTAATATGCCTTCTCATCAATTCTGTGCTATTTCAAGAGACATTTACACCACCCCAAAATTGGTTGGACAATTCTGCATATTGTGTTGAGCTATGAAAGCACTTTTAGACAGATAGTCCAGCACCACTTGAGACACCAAAGAATGAAAATTGTGGTCATAAGAAAAATAATTTTGGCTGCTGTGTTTCATTTTTCCCTGCGGTAGTTTCTAATCAACTCAGATGGAGTCCATCAAAGTTTGAACAGTGGTGGGTCAGCTGTGGATGGTTTGGTTTTCTTTGGGTTGGGGGGGCGAGTTGGAAAAGTAAATTGTTAAAATATGATGGTGAGATGTTGCCACCCCGCCATTCCACAGCTCTGCACACATATGGATGTTGTTGAAATGCATACGCTAATCTCATAATATTGAGATATTCGAGTCCCTCCAAGAGCAAAACCTAAGAAAAGGAAATAACTGTTGAGAGATTTGTCACTTTCCAAAGTCTTTCCAAAGAGCTGAGGCACTACATAATGATATATTTCAACAAAGTCAGTGGGAGCAGACACTTACAAGAGAGAATTTGCAGACTTGAATGTAGAGCTGCGTAACTTCTGCCTCCGTGACTGTGACCTCACGTCCAGTGCTGTGCTTGTAACTCTCCAGATAGGCCGTCAGCCAGTCCCTCTGCAGCTCCCAGCTCGGGTAGAGGTCGTAGTTAACATCATTCACACCTGAAATGCGACACATATACGTGCACATTAGTGGAACTAACGTCGGTGCTAAAATCCAACACAATGCCTAAAATAACTGTTTGTTTTGAAGACGTGCCAGTGAACTATATCTACTTTGAGTGGAGCAACAGCTCTTTGGTCAACACTTGTCAGACCCACTCAGGCAGTGAGAAACGTTTGCTCCAAATGGACAAGTTATAAGAAAGCAGCATGGAAACTGGGTGACAACATGCTGACAACAATATGTTGAAATTTAGTGGATAACATGTTATCCACTAAATTTCAGAGAAAGTATTGTGCTTTTTCCTGCACTGCATTTATTTGACAAGTCTACTTTAAATTAAAAAATAAAATTTTGTGAAATATAAAAATATAAAATGTAATAAAATGTTGTGAAGTGTAAATAAGCACCCTGGCAATTAGACACATCTGTTGACTTCTACATACATCAGCAATAGTATAACATCTGGGTTATATTGTACAGATAATAGCGAAGCGCTTTATTTAAGCTAGACTGGTTTTTCATGTTGCCCGTATAAAAGCTTCCCTACATCAACAATTGTGTTCAAATGTCTGCAAGACAGTTGTATCATTCAAGACCATGCCATCGGCTAATTTTCAAATTTTGTTTGAGGTATAATCAGGATAAAAAAAAGAACACAAGGTGCAGTATCTTTCATTCCAGCATGTGATTCGTGTGGAGTATGTCTGCCCCTTCCTGTCAGCCCCTTCTTGCATAAGACTATCAGACATAACTGCAGCTGCTGTCATTGGGAATTGTGGATAATTTGCAAGTTACAACTTGAAAGCTGAATAATCTAAAACGACTGCATTGATGATTGTTCGGACAGTCCTTGCTGTGCTTTGCTCTAACACAGCTGGTCCATCAAAGCCACTTTAATCACTGTGCAGAACACATACTGAATGCAGCAATTTTTCTGAGCAGTGTCACAAGAAGGAGATCGTTTCACGGCACATTATATCATAACATGATGTAGTCAGAGAAAACACAACGTTGAAAATATCACATCCTGTGTTTACAATATTTACTGCAGTCATATATTCCACATTAAGGAATCTTATATGTCCTGGCTGTGAAAAAGATTTGGAGGTAAATTGATGCTATTTTGAAAGACCCACCGGCAAATTCGTTGAAGTGATTGCCGATATCGAAGGCCTGGTAGTTATAATCGGCGTACTCGTAGTCAATGAATTTCACCATTCCTGATGGATGTAGGGGGAAAAAAGCAACAGCAGTTACTAAGACAACATGATAAACACATTTCAGCTATAGATGTTCAACTGATAAGCCTTCGTGTCTTTATGGAAAGTACAGGAACCTTGTGAGTGTCAAAGGAACAGGGAGTCTCTTTTGCTGAACATTACCCCGGGCGATATTTTTTTTAAATGTTTAAAAAATTTATAACAGAATAACTTCAAATAAGGTAAGATATTAAATAAGGGACAATGCATTTTCAGTAATGTGAATATTGCCACACATTCATCTATTTTAGCATTAGCTTCAGAAGCACTGCCACTCTTCAGCTAGAATTAAGGTAGTTTAGCATTAGGCCTTCTTTTGTTTGTTACTTCTTTCAGGTTGATGAATTTCTAAAAACCAAAGAATTTTCCTCACCCTCTTTTTCGTTGTAGATGATGTTCTTTGTCAGGAGGTCGTTGTGGCAGAGGACAGTTGGCGAGTCAATCTCAGAGAGGTGTCTCTTCAGTGACTCCATTTCCTGTGACAAAGTCTTAAAGCTGGGCACCTTTTGTAGATCTGCAGAACTGCAAGAGGTAAAACGTTGAAATTATTTATTTTTTGTGATGGAAAAGGGCTCTTTTTTCCCCGTGAATGAGTGATATCTTTAACTCGCAGCTGCACCTGGCAGGTCGGTAAAGAAGCATAGTAAGTTGAACAGCCGAAGTCATAAATGCTGTGTGATGTTTTACACCAAAGACTGTAAAAAAGAACTCTGGCATTTAGTTTTAATCACTGAAGCTGAAAATACATTGATTTCCAGAAGTACAACCCTCCTAATTTATCTGAAGTCTAATTGGGTAAAAATGCTCACGATCTGACAATAACACACTTTTATTCAACTCACTTTAGCACATGTCCTTGTACACTCTGCCACTGGGATAGTCTAGCATGGGAGGAGTCTTTCTTCTTAAAAAATGCAATCGAGTGAAAATCAGAGAAAAGATATGCTTAGCTATTATATGAGATGTTTTAAGTGCTTTGTCTGCCTTTATAAAGTGCTACTGTTATTCATTTGTTGTTAGAGCTAAGTCAATGGTTCTCTAGAGTTTTAGGTTTACCCATTTCTTGATAAGCAAACAAGCCCCAGTTTAACACTGGGAGGAGACGCAAAATTAACTTGGGGTTGCATCAAGAAGGGCATCCGGTTTATAAAAATAAATCTGCCTTATCAAACATGAAGAAAGCATGCATCGAGCTAGGTTAAGTAGTGATTCTAAATTGACCATAGGTGTGAATATGAGTGCGAATGGTTGCCTGTTTCTATGTGTTAGCACTGCAACAGACTGGCGTCCAGGGTGCAACCTTGCATCTCACCCCACGATGGCTCTTGCAGGCCTGACTTAAATAGCGGAAGAAAATGGATAGATGGAAGTTGTCTATGGGATTGTTTTTTCCCAATGAAAATCTGAACTAAACTTGTATAAGAGTCTTCCGTACACTTGGTAAGAGGAGCAAGAGAGTTTGAGACAAGAAAGTAGAACTTGTTTGTAAACTGACACGGTTCAGCAAGCCTCGCTGAGAGGTCACATGCCTTGTTTTCACTCTCTTGATTATTCAATCTATCAAAGACGGCACTAATGTCCTTGGACGTCAGTGCAAAATGCACCTGGAAGAAATGCTGTGCAAGCATCCGTCTCCTAATTAATTTTTGTGTTTCCTTTCCAGTCCCCACGACTGCCACGGCAAGAGGGTACTTTAAACAGTGTAATTTAAACACTACCTATTTATTCGAAAAGGGAACAAACAGATGCTCCGGTATTATACACACTTGGAGACATAATTTAGTGAGGCCTGCAAGGAACGCACAATAAAAGCAGAGGAGGATGAGCCTTGTTTATAGTGTTTATAGCCGTGGCACAGAGGCTCTGCTGTCTGCATGTCCTCCACTACACAACAAGTCACTTTGTATGTTATCTTCTCTGCTCTGTTCAGTCAGTCTTGCTTCCCTCTGAGATAAATACATGGATTGAATAAAAAGAGGTAAGCAGGAAGTTGGTATTTTAAAATACCAACTTCCTGCTTACAAGATCTTTGATAAAATAACTAAGATTTATTTTACTTTATTTTCAAGCATCAGTGCACAAATGATTTACATTTTAACACCAAACTGCCTTTTTTAAAAAAAATACAGGCCCAGAATAGAGCGCTCGATTCACCGCTACTTGCCGGTGACAGCTTTATTTAAAATCGACCCCCTCTGACATGCATAATTTATCTATCTCCTCTCTAATATGAAATAAAACATGCAGTTGAATGGTGAATCACCCTGATTCCTTTTCAACCAACCCATTCCTTTAACCTAACAACTCGACGTTCACATAGGAACCCACGATTACTTGGAATCAAAAGCTAAATGAAAGACTTACATTGACTTTAAATGGAAACCTGTCGTCTTGCCATCAGATCTTTTCCTCTCTCTTTTCTGTCCTTTTCATGAAAAACAGTGCGTCAAGTACATTCGCCTCCTGCTCCCTGTCAAGTCTCTGTAAGGTAATTAGTGGAATTTCCTCCTCTGGCGCTTCATTATCAATGTGCCTTATTTACATATGATTTCAAACACCAGCCGAGCACTGCAGATTTTTTTTTCCTTTTTCGTCTTTTTTCTCCACCACTCGTTCTCTTTTTTGCAGTTTTATGCAATTTGTAAGAGTGCAAACGGGAGACATAGCAGGGGGGCTTTGGAAGAAAAAGAGGTTGCACTCTTGCTTTCCATTGCCTTTCTTTCTTTTCTCTCCCAGCTCTGACTTCTACTGTGCTCCCTCTCTCTGAACCTTGCAGCTGCTGCAGCCTCTTTTGCGCTCCCCCTTCCCTCGTCTCTTTCGCTTCTCCTTCTGTTGATCTGTCTCTCTCCCCCTCTCTCTCCCTCTGCACAGCGGGTGGCTTGAGAGCTGAAGACCTCCTCTGCAGGTGCAGCCTCTTCCTGCTCTCTCTCTTTCTCTGCCTTTCTTTTGCCATTTCCTCTGAATATCACATTCATATCAGCACTCATACAGTCTCAAGTACAAAAGTTTCTCTGATGCTTGTTTAAAACCTGTTTTTTTGGTCTTTTCTTCTTCTGTCTCTGTGCCATGTTTTGCATGCAGTTTTCACACTCAAGAGACCAGTTAACGTGCAAACACACACACACACACACACACACACACACACACACACACACACACACACACACACACACACACAGAGAGAGAGAGAGAGAGAGAGAAGACATTAGGTAAGATTAAAATAACCCAATTTCTAATTTCTAGTGTTGACACCTCAGAGTCATTTGTAGTGTTTCTTCCATTATTTTCTCATAGCTTTCCCACGTTGTTATGATACATTTCCTAAACACTGATCATTTCCAGGTTATTTTAAATTGCTCTGTATCTACTTGAGCGCGAGCTGCACAGGGCTGTCAAGTCTCAAAAATGTTTCACAATATAGCACCATCTATTGGGCCTTGAAATGTGGTGCAGTCTCCTATTGTATATTGCAGAGTGATCCACATTCAGACATGCATTCACTGCTTTTAGTGGGTAAAATGGAAGCGCTCACAATGTCCTCAGTGTTCTCTTTAAAACTGAAGTTTAGCAGGATATGCATGCAACTTTAGCAAAAGTGAACTTGTTTTGCTGTGTGGAGCTGCGGGACTTAAATAGTAGGTTATTACTCCTCTGTGGCCTTAATTTTCAGTAGCACCCATCCATGCATAATTTGGTGTCTTGTGTTAACACATTTTTGTTATCTGTGCAGTGTGTTATAAAATAAATAAATACATTTCAGCTTGTCTGAGGTAGTTTATCACAATTTAGATTGTCATATTAGCTAGCTAGCTAGCTAGCAAAAAAAAACCCAGACCCCCAAATTAAGTTTTTTAATTTCGGAGATTTTCTTTTATATTTCTACGAGACCTTTGTTTTTGTGAATCCTAGATGTTAAAAGTACCTCTTATCATAAAAGGCCCTCTGCTTCCAAGCCTCTACTTTATGGATGACTCATTCAGTTCCTACCTGGCTTGCACGCTAAAAGAAAAGTGACTAGAAACCTTGGGGCCTTCCAGCTTCTGTTTGCATGGACTTCCGACCCCTTTGCTGCAAACACAAATAAGGTTCAGCGTTTGACTGATAAGGGAGAGCCAAGAGCCTGTTTCTCTGTAGTGTCTTTCCATGTAACCCCGCTTACCTCTCACCCCTTCACCCATGAGAGCTCTCAGTGTCAATGAGGCCACTCCCCCGCCTCATCTCTCTGACCAATGACAGCTCACAGTGATGGCTTCCATACATGTAAGGAGGGGTAAATGCCTGTTGCCCGTTAAGCCAGGCAAGATTTGGATGGACAAGAGCATTTTAGGCTGGTTTGAGCAATGTGAGAAAATGATAAGACATCAGTGAAAGAGCTGCTGCCTAAAAGATAAAACAGTTGAAAATGAAGCTGGTTTCTATCAAAGAGGACAGCACAATTAAACATCGGGGTGCCCTCCTGTCTCAAAGTCATCAGGTATTTTGTTTTTTAAACATTGTATTTTCAGTATAGTAGATAATTGACAGCCTCTCTCTCTCTCCATCTCTCTCTCTCTCTCTCTCTCTCTCTCTCTCACACACACACACACACGCACACACACACACACACACACACACACACGCACACACACACACGCACACACACACACACACACACATTAGTCTGAAACCTTCCTGACAGGATGACTGACTAATCACTAAGCCCCACCCCCATAGTTACTGTTGTTACAGCTGTCAAGCTCTCAGCCCTTGTACTTTATACAGTTTATTATTATGATTACAGCAGTAGATTAATCACCGTAAGATATTGTTGTAATAGTGGATGTCACATAAGCAACTAATTAAAGTCATCTCTGATTTACACCTCTCTTGATTTTTTACAGGAAATATAGAATTGCATATTAACGGTCCATTTAGTGCTGGACACATCATGCCATGCTGCATTTCTTAGCCTAACTAATAACTGTTAATGACATTTTGGTGACCTCGAGTAGTTGTGTGCATCTGTTCCTGTTCAGAGGTGCTGCTGGCACTGAAAATGACTGCTGCTGTTACAGTACGTGTTTTACGTGTTTACCTTTGATGTGTTGTGCAGCTGCTGCATGATAGGTAATATTAATGTGTAGCTCCCCATGTCAGTGAGTGAGAGAGTGTCTCATAATAATGTGCCGGTTAATCGATTATTACTAGGATATATTAATAATGTCCATACGGGAATGATACCTGCTGTCACCTGATGCCAAAGGACTGCTTGAGCTTATCTGTGAGATCTGATCTAGCAACACACCAATACTTTGAATGACCCCACCAGGTGATCAACAGCCAAGCAGTTCTCCAAGCATATTTCTTTGGCAAAACAAAAAGTGTAGTTAATGTTTTTTCTAGCAAAGCTACCGCCCATATGTTATTGCATAGTGTAAATCTTCCTGTCTTTGTCCAGTGCAGCTGCTTAATGGGTCAATCACAAGTGGATGTATTGTAAATATTATGCATTATATATTGTATTGTGCTCTGTGGCTATCATGACTTGTACCTGCCTATGTACCACTGCCCAGCTGGACTGCTGCTGACACTGCTCTGCACTAGTTTGAGGAAATGAGACATTTTTGTCCACAGCACAGGTTTGACTGGCCGACCGGATTTTGGCTGGATCGAATGGATTTTCCCCATCTCTGCGGCGATCAATCTGCAGAGAGAAAACATTTTCACAGATGAGCCTGGCTGACGCTGTTATTGCACAAACAATCATTATCAGACCAGAAACACAACTCCCTCTACATTTAGTGCTCTTATCTTGTTCTTCTTTTCAAAAAATGGACCTTGTTGTGGTTATGACCTTTTGACCATTTGAGCGCTCATTCTCAAGGCATCTTAATGGTGACATAAAGTTTTCTGGGTATCCCCCACACAGGGTATCAGGCAGAGCAAGTTGATTGATGTCTATTGTGGACCTGGATGTGAAACCTTGGCTGGATATGTTGAGTTCTACTGTCCCGAGTTGTGAATAATGATGACAGGTTGTTATCATGGGAATGATGAATGTAATGGGGGCATGAACAAACATCATTGCTCAACATGAAACATGACTCAAATTACTAATAAGAAACTCCCACATTGGCACAAATTAAATGAACTGTTTGGTTTGCATGTACACACCTGAACTCTGAAAATGATGATGATGTACAATGATGACTTCAAATGAATTTCAATTAAAAATAAAAAAGAAATTGAGTTACAAGTTTTCTGAAATTTATGATATGATGTGCAAATGATGTCCTATCAATAAATATTCACTTTTTCAGAAAGAAAGTTGCATAAAATAATGTAAAAAAAAATGTGCATACTACATTTAATTCAGGAGATTTTGGATATCTCTATTTATCACTCTACAAGTCCTGCCCAGAAATGTGTTTTTGTTTTCTTTTTGTTTTTTGTTCTAAATGTTGTCTTGATGCATGTTTAATCATCCAGGTAAGTAAATCAAAAAAAAGTTGATTCTGTTCATCTGGACGTAGCATTCACTGATGATAGACTCCACTTGTGCTAAATGTTATACAAATCAGGCTCCAGATTATTAACAGTGAAGTTTTGTGGATGTAAGTGCTGCTGAAGTTCAGACTGCGGTTTTTTAAATTTTATTTTTTATTTTTTGGCGTGTTTATTGAACCTTCTAACAATATAATAATTAAAAAATATATATTATTTGCAGATTTTAGTTTGGATTTCTGTCATATATGCCACATCTGCCATTTTTTTTAATATTTATTGTCTCAAAATCTAGTATGCAAAGTATCATATTTGATACACTTAGCTTTAAAGGGATAACAAATATCAACATTGATTATTTACAGTGGATAATTTTGAAAACCTTTTTGTGCAATTTTGAGAAAAAGGTTTGAAAAGAACATGTTGAGGCAAAAAAAGCCAAAAATCTTCTATTCATATAAACTAATAAATAAACAAATAAATCTCCTGCCCATAGCATCTCACCTTATGCTTTGATATTAAATAATTACAAACTTACACAGTAGTTATACTCAGGATATGAACTTTGCATACCAGACAATAATCAGAATTGTCATTATTTTCTTTCATGTTTCTTAAATTAGGGCAAGTTTATTGTCAACTTGAATATACAGATTGTAAAGCTGTGAAATAATTTTGCTAATTTTTGCTATTTTAATGTATTCACATACATTAAAATAGCAAAGAAATTCTCACAATTATATAAATTTAATTAGATGATGTTTATCTATCTATCTATGTGTGTGTGCGTGTGTGTGTGTGTGTGTGTGTGTGTGTGTATGTGTGAAATGTGAACGCTGTTATTGCAGAGACCTGTAGATAGACGGCTGCCGAAGCAGTTTATCATCCAGCACAGTTCCTCTTACAAACTCGTAGCAGATGCCATTCTGGAAGCTGCAGTAAATTTCAGGACCACATCTGTGTGCGTGGAGGATCTGAAACATCTCCACCTCATGGTCCCTGTTCACGTAGAGCTCTGTCATTTTGCCATATAGTCGCACCAAGACACAACCAGGCTCCAGGAGAGAGCCCACGTAGCAGCCAATAAGCTGGTTGGTGATGCCTTCTGTGAATGTCTGGAATGAAAGGAAATCCAAAGGGCCATGAGCATGAAAAATGCAGTTTTGGACAGATAGTATACAGCAAATGAAACATTTTGCTATACCATATTTTAGCATTCTGTATTGTCAAAAGAGCCCATAAAACCTAGGATGCTGGTTATCATAATTCTACCCACACAAAAAATCCTACTGTAAAAAAAAGATAATAACATTTCACTACCATCTGTCAATAAAGCAGGCAGTCATATAATTATTCTGTAACTATAACTTTAATTGGTTACTTTCCTTAAAACATTTATAACAATCTTGGAAAATCATGCTATTCTACATTAATTACAGCAGGCAGGTAAATAGCAGGCAACTCGCAGACCCCAGTTTGGTTTCAGGATTCTGGATTACATTTTCAGTACCATATCGATTTACAGGCCACTAATTTACCACTGTTATAGCTCATTTAAAAATGTCACTAACCTTCCATTAAATGCACATTATTGGAGAAAAAGGAAAAATAAAACCACAGAAACAGAGCAAATTCACATCAGTACACTCAAAAAGAAACTAGAGAAAATACCTGTGTAATACAAAATTTAGAATGCATGTGGACATCCCCTGCGACGTTAGCGTGTTGCCACATGAATACTTGCATTTTCAAATAGGTTACTTAAGTAACAGCTTTTTGTTAAAATAATTTTATCATAGAATACAAGTTTAGACAACCAACAGGTAGCAGCTAGATGAGACATATAAGTCAAAGAATAATTTTGCAGAAGTCTTTTATGGGTCATTTTTCAGATGCTTATTTGAAATATAATTCATGCTGGGTTCTGAATTAATCTGTATCATGAGCATCTACTGTAAAAGGACGCTGTGTCAAAGTTTTCAGTTTCTGTTTAGTTTTTTGTTTCAGCTTGCTCTTATCTTTGAGTAGAAGAGTATCTTAGAAAATATCATAAAGATTCATAAAATCTTGCTGATCAACTACAGGTTTATTGGTTGGTCTTTGCTATTTTGTCTATACAGTGAACATGGCACATGTACTGTATGTTGTTTGAAGCACGTGTAATTTAACAGAAATTTGAGAAATGTATATATGTACTGTATTACAGATATTGTCATGGTCCTGGTTTTTTTTTTTAATTCGTGTGTTTCTTTAAATGTTTGAGTTGTTTTCCCAAGAGTTTTGATTGTTATCTGATAGGTTGAGTTTTGAATTATTATTATTATTATTATTATTATTATTATTATATACTGAGTCTTAATGAGACTTTGATTTCTATTCTACATGATACCAGAAATGGCCAGCACTGTGGTATGGTGGTTATCCCTATTGCCTCACAGCAATAAGGTCCTGAGTTCATCTGGCCAGATGGTGGATTTGAACTCAGTACCTTGAGATCTGGAGTTTGGAAATCCTCCCCGAGTTTGTCTGGGTTCATTCAAGCTTCCTCCCACAGTCCAAAGACTTGAAGTTAGTGGGGTTAGGTGAAATGGTGATTCTAAAGTGTGTTTGGATTTTCCCAGTACAAAGTTTCTGTGTTGTGTTCTGATTTGTGATTTTGCTGTACTTTACTTTCTGTCTTTACTTTGAAGGTTTGATTTCTTTTGTGTCCTAGGTTAGTTTTGCTTCCTGTTTCCCCCCTGATTTTATTGACAAGCTTCACTTGTGTGTGATTGATCGCACCTGTGTCTTGTTACCAATCCTGTTCCCCATTTCCTAATCCTAATGTGTATAACTAATCATTTCTTCCCCTCAGTCTTTGTTGTAGCATCAGCTATGGTTTTAATTTAGATATGAGCCTTGTGTCTGTTCTTCATATGCTGCCTGTCTGTTTTTATGTTTTTGCATTATTGTGTGTTGTGTATTTTCCAGTTTCTGTTTATAGCATATATTAAAGTTCAAGATTTGGTTGATCGCCTTTATACATCCTGAAAAATACACCCATATTAATGTGGAATACTGGTTACCATTTTATCCAATGTAAAAAAACAAACAAACATTTGATATGGAAAGATTTGGCACTCCTTTTAATGTACTTTATGGGAAAAACAAATATGAAATCAGTTTGAAATTAAACTGGTATGCATACATCTTTGTTGTGTAGAGTCAATGCAACAACAGGTAGATGAATACATAGTTACAGACACAGCTGTAGAAAGTATGGTGACATTGAAAATCCCACTTCTGGAATAGATTCTATTCCTCAGTATGTGTACACAACAACACCGCAGAGACCACTGTCTGCAACGACTTTTTCTGACATTTGTTGTCATTCTGTGGTTTCTCAGTCTCTCAATTTCTGCTAAAGTCTCCAAGGCACTTTCTGAGCATCAGATGGGACCTGCACACACATTTTTTCATCTAAATGGAAAATGAACAAACATGCCCACCTTGACATCTGACCCAGTATTTATATGGATGCAGGGCTGGTTTCATTAAATTCTTTCTGCCTCTGTATCTTACAGTTTCTTTTTGTGCTGAATTTTCACAATTTATTAATTGTCATTTGAAATACCCCAAAATGTATTAAAAACACACAAGATAAATATGCATGCTTTGATCTGCACTTCTTTTTGACATGAAATTTGCGTTTGCTTTAACATGTTTGTTTGTTGGAACATTTGTAGAATTTTAAAGGGATGCCTTTAAAATTCTACAAATGTTCTCTTGTTCCATCTTTGAAACAGATTTTAATCACACTGTCTACAAAAAATCTTATGTAAATCATTCAATGTGTATTTATCAGCCTTTATCTTGTTCTGTTAGTTTGTTATAAAATAGAAATGATGAAATCACAGAATCACGGAATCATCAATGAAACCCAAAACAATGACAGTCATTTGAAAGGAATGCTATGTAAACTGGGTTAAAGCTCAATGTAACAGCAGAAGTTGTCTATCCATTCCTTGCTGAACACAATACACCATTAAAGGAGCCGCTGCAGTGCGAGAGCTGAAGAGAAACATCTACTCTTGTGTACATTACTGGACCTGGTGAGGATTGAGAGGTCATCCATCCAATGTTGGGTCACCTAACAAACATAAACCCTATTTCTCTGAAATATTGGACCTTGTGTTTGCACATGGGACCAGAATGGGATTATCCTGTTGTGAATAGACCCTCTGACAGCCCTACAAAAAGAAATTTCCTAACAGTCTACTTTTGTCTAGTTACCTTGGGTTTTTTTTTTTCCATTTTGATGTGTGAAATGTGTCTTTCTACAGTTTACAGTACAGTGGAATATGGAGCCCAACCAAAACACGACAAAACTTTATCACTATGTGTGAATTTAATTTTGATACTGCATTTATACAGCAGTCTTTATTTTTTTTCATTCATCCATCCATTTTCTTAACCTGTTCAGTTTTGGGCCATGGGGTTTCAGAAGTCTATCTCAGCTGTTGTAGGGTGAAGGACAGGGTACATGCCATTTCATCAAACAGTTAAGACAAAGAGACAGACACTGATATTAACACCGGTGGCCAATTTAGAATCTCCAATTAACCCAACATGTATGTCTTTGGGCTGTGTATTTTCTAATCCTGTCCGATCAGGTCACTCCCAAATGGGATGAAAATCTTTGGATCTTCAATTCTACCACCTCCACCTCTGCCTCCTGTCTTTCTGTCATACATCAGAGAAGGCCTCACTACTGTCTTGTAAATCTACCTTTTCACTCTTGCTGCTATCCTTCTCTCACAAAAAAACCCTGACACTTGTCTCCACCCACCCCCTCTTGCCTTTACTCTCTTCTCTACCTCACTGTCTGTTGCTTTGGGGGGGATTGACCCCAAATATTTAAACTCATCTACCTTCAATATCCGTATTCCTTGCAGCTTCACCTTCCCACTTGACTCCATCTTATTCACACACATGTATTCTGTCTTGCGTCTACTCACTTTCATACCAGCACTGCTCCAGGTTCTCTTCCACTTGCTCCCTATTCTTATAAGATGTGTCAAGTTTTGCCATATACAGGCAATAAATTTAGATATAAATCATAGTTTATGCTTTCACTTTAACACGTGAATACAGGTTAAACAGTCATGTGAAATTCAAAAGCTTTCCCAGGGCTATTAAACTACTATAAAAGCAGATATGTTTTCATTTTGCTGGTCTGGTGTATTTAGAAGTACAGTGGAACCCCGACTTACGAATACCCCATTTCACGAAAAATTCAAGTTACGAAGGCACTGAACGGCAATATTTTTGCCCGTGTTACGGCAAAATGCCAGAGTAATGGAATCCGCTGGCTCTGATTGGCTGAGCCTACAATGCCCACAATGCCTTCCGAATCATGTAACAACCCCTTGGCTTCCGTACTTGGGCTTCGCTGTTCCGCTTGAACGACGTATTGTTGTTCTAGTTAGCAATTAGCCTATAGCCTATCGTTCAGCATCGCCTCAGTCAAAACGTGCGATGGGTGTTTCGACTTACGAAAATTTTCGACTTACGAAAGACCCTCGGGAACGAATTAATTTCGTAAGTCGGGGTTCCACTGTATGTTAATGCAATGCCACAATCTTCCCAAGAGTGGATTTCCCAGTCAATTCATCCCAAGGTCAGACCATGCAACGCCCTGAAACTTTACAAAAAACAAAAGCTACATCTCAGATGCTGCAAGCCACAGTCAGCATGTTACATTTGAAAGTTCATGAGAGTAAGATTAGAAATACAAATGAAAATGTGTGAATTTCATGCTTTCTTACAAATAATAGTCAGTCTTTGGTAATCCATACATTTAGAGATACAAGCATTCACTTGCCTTCATTTGAATGTCTTGTGCCTTCCAGTTGGGACGAAGTCTGCTCAAAAGAGCCAGGATTCCTCTAGAAGGTTGGTGTTCATCAATATAGATGTCCACATGGAGAAGCTGTTTTCCAGCACCAACAAGTCCACTGTCCATTTTCACGAATGCAAACTGTTTATACTTTGAAAACCGATAAAGATTAAAGTAGTAAATATGAGTTTGTGTCTAGACTTGGGCCAGTTTTAGACAGTGTTAGAGAGTGTTAGCAGAGTCAAAGTTAAATCTAAACCATCAAAAAGAAAAAGAAAAAAAGGATGAAAAAGCAAAAGAAAGTAAAAAGAAAAAGAAATTGATGTCCACGCAAATTTCTTGATGATTATGATGTAAAACTATTGAGTCAAGAGCAGTCACTGGTATTTGCCAGTCACTGAAGCTGTCTACTTACGTGTCCAGTTATTCAGCACTTTATCAGGGTCCAATGTTCCCGTGGGCATCTTCATCCCTTCTGCTGTAGTTTACATATTAACCACAGGTAGCTCCTGCTCTGCAGTATGCATTTGTTAAACACACGTCAATAAACCAAAGGCACGTTTTTAAATATCAAATTCAGATTGATCAAATAATGCTTGAATAAGATTTACTGTAAGAAAACTTTTAAAACATTTTTTATTTGTGACGTTTCTGTCCAAATTAAGCCCAGCATATGCCAAATTTAGCTCTGCTTGCAGCCAGTTTAAGCACAACTTTTGATAACCAACCTGTTTTAACATTAAAATTGAACACACAGTAAACATGGTTGCAAAATGTCCCCTGGCCTTATGCACAATTATTTTATTGAGCTCCATACAAGCTAAGAAATAGCCAAATGCCCAAGAATAGGCAAATAATATTGCATTTGATTGTCTAAATACTTTGCAGATGTAGTACTTTTAGTTCATGTGCACCAGCAAAGACTTTAAAAGGGTTGGCTCTATTGTCTGACTGAGGTAATCATGTAATCTAGACAAGCTATGTTAAATTTCATACAATTAGTCCATTCAAACGTGACCTCTCATGCTAGCTCAATGCCATGGAACATTTCAGTATGATCACTCTGTAAACACAAAATGAATTTAATAAACATTGGAGCAGCGTGTTTTCAGTCTGTTAAATTATTTAGATGTTGGGCCAATGTTTACCATTTAGCATCATTACAGTAATCGCCTAGAAGTCACAAATGTGGCGATCATCTTGAACCGAATACTTTGGAGCTTTTAGACACAAATGAAATTCGCTTGCCATCAAAGCGCATCTCATCATCAAAGATGTTATGTATTGAAAGAGAGATGAGTGACTTGATTAAAAATGTAAGGCTCAGGCTGTAGAACGGAGTAGTAGAGCCGGTGTTTCTTTTACTGGCTGTACCTCTCAAACACAGTACAAATATGCTTTTTTTTTTTACGTCACAAAAAAGGTGACGTGAGTAATAACCCATACAGATACAATTATGACATTTTGTAGAAAAGTTTCTTTGACTATGTGTCTAGCTTCATTATCTTGCTGTTCCTCGCCATTAAGCTTTGAAAACAAATTATTTATGAAAGATTCAAAAAAAGAATCGGGGAGTTGAAATCTTTTGACATCTTGGCATCATAAACAGTTTCACTTAAGTGATTAAAGCAATAGAACCACAGACTACTTTTTAAAATCTGGAAATAAGCAGAAGGTGAACAGTAAAACCGACTGTCACTAAAACTGTGAAAAAAAAACATAACCAATAATTTGTCAGCCTTTTGACTTTTATTTACATTAGATTCATTTTGTGAAAACAAACAAAAAAGGTACACAAAAAACTCCCTGTTAGCAGCATTTAGAATTAACAACAATACAAAAACAAGGATTACAAAGAGCTGATCATGCAAATGAAAGGGACAGCTTTTCTTGCTGATCAGATTATTCATAACTGCTAATTTCAGAATATTATGTAGTTATATATGAAAAATAATGAGTGCTTTAAGTTAAATGATAAGAATGATATGCTAAATTGCTAATGCTAAGAAGGTGTATGCTTGCTATATTTCCCATCTTGGCTAGGCTAACATGGCTACATTTGCTAATTAACTTTACATACAAAGTACAGCTGAGGAAAGCATGAATGCTGCGAATATTAGCTCAATCCATGCCGTTATTGTGGGGGCATCTTCTCAGACACAATCACTATTATCTTCATTTTGGATTTTAAAAATATAACTGAATAACAATGGTATGCTGGCCTCAGCTTCTTTTCAAGTTCCTATCTTAGATGTTTCATCTTCCTTATGAACTTTGTTGACTGGTATTTATGTGTCTCTAGTATATCCCAACTGAAAGGATCTGTACAATGAGAGGGATTTGTTCTTGAAACTTCTCCATGTTATTGTTTTTTTATTTATTTTTTACAATGTTTCGATCAGTAGCATTTTTAAAGGTTTTGCATGATCTTCACAAATTTGAATAAAAAAAACTGATAAACTGAAGTGTATGGTATGTTAACTGAATCTCAGAAATGCCTGAAGATGACAAATGTGATGAATACCAAACATCTTATTAACGTTAAGACCTGTAATTACAGGAGAAGGAAGTGATTGTTATGTTGCATCAAAGTAATATAAAGAATTAGCAGAAAAAATGCATAACCGAGAAAACTTGGTACACATTTGTAAAAATTTTACACAAACCTGGACCCATGCTTTATGTGTGTCCTACACATGGTAATCACTGGCATGCTTTTACAGTGTGGAGAATATGTTTTGATTTTTATATATACCAAAACATTTATTAACATTGATCAAAATGACTTATTGTGATAGGGGAAAAAAAATCTTATTTAAGTGTTCAAGAGAAGTTGATTTTAAGATGAACTTAATAGGGAAAATCATAATAGTGTAAAGAGTAAACACTTTTAACATACTGGATTGCAAATAGGCAACAAATGCTTTATAAATGTATAAATTGTGTTTTTGTTGAATGTGGTAAAATATTATAAAGTTAAAAAAGCATGCAAATATCTTGTATATGTAATATTTTTGTACTACAGCCGGAACACAAGTTTTGGTTGTCCCTCTGCAGTAACGCTGGCAGTTAGCATTAATAATATCTTGCAAAGTACAGGGATTTTTTTTCTTGTTGAAATAATGTTTACTCTGTTTTTTCTGTTTTCCTTTGTTACAATTTTCCCAAACATACCACAACATGTGCATGAGATTGCACTGTATTTAGTAATACTACACACTGTCTACTGAAAATAAAATGTAGATGAATAAAACAAATGAAACATGTAAATATCATTTGATTTGATTTGATTTTATTGATTAGCATTCAAATATCTCAATGAAGACAGAACCAAGATCTACCACAAAGCAAGAAAGCATGAGACAAGGCTAATCATTATATTACTATATCTGCATTTCAGATGTCTCCAATATTAGAAAAAAAGGTGTGTTTGTTTGTTTGTTTCTTCCACCAAGAGCACATATCAGTACATGTGTGCATCAGAGCACTTCGCCAGCCATCTTAATATTTTCAAATGAATTGTCAAGCGCAGCACAAGACTTCACGCAACACTAAATGTATCGTCTCCTTTCTTCCCTGGGCTTCTTCAGGTCAGAGAAAATTCTCTTTTATTACAACGCAAACAGTTGTTGGTTTCCTTTATCAAACAGCTCTTTGGAGAGAAAGAGAGAGAGAGCGTTGTGCAGATATTTAACCTTTTTATATAGTCTTACAATTGGGGCTCTCAAGGCCTTTCATTTGTGAAGATCCTGTGGAAAAATCAGGGAGCTTGGACTCATTTCACTACCGGTACAGTATATTTATATTTCAGCTCCAATCAAAGCTAGCCAATATGCCATCACTATGTATTTTCCCCTCTGAGCCCTGCCTCCCCACTATAATTTCCACCGACATTTTGTGTGCAAATGCAGTAATAGACACATTTATCACATCAAAAGAGATTCAATTTTCTTTTCAATCATCCACCGGTATGAATAGCGCCACATCCTCTGTGGCCAACAATGAAGGGCCATTACCGTGAGCCAAAGGATGGCTTCGCCTTCTCTATGCATTCAAGGGGAAAAGTGTGTCAAACTGTTTTCCAACGCCAACATTTGTTCTAGGCAAATGGAGACAGCTTTCAGACAGGTTAGTATCCAATTTTATTGTCAGACAAATGTCATTTTTGTTTGGGGCCATGGTAATCACTGGGCTCAGACACCGGTGTTCCTCTGCGGTAAAGCCGGCAGTTAGTCCATTTAATACTCTAACTCTCATGCCAGTAGCAGATTGCCAAGTCCAGACATGACACCCGCTGTCTCTTCATTATGTGAAGAGGGTGACATGCAGAATTCATGCCTCAGTCCTCAGGGGGAGGAGGGTGATGGGCTAATTGCCTAAGACATTGTTGACTTTGCAAGTGCAGTTAATTGTTGTCAAATCTTGCTGACAAATCAGAGATGTCGACAGGACACTTTATGTTAAGTTTTCTTTGCAGTAGCATGTATATATGCAGGAGAGTTGCGCTTGCAGACATACATAAATTTGTTGATTTTTACTGCCGTACTTTGGACCTTCTCTAAATGTTGCTGCAGTTTTGCAAAGTTAAAAATCACCACTGCTGTCAGCACCGCATAATAGGTGCAGCTTCTTTTCTTTTTTTATAGTTTTG
Organism: Copadichromis virginalis; assembly: GCF_057382275.1. NCBI lineage: Eukaryota > Metazoa > Chordata > Actinopteri > Cichliformes > Cichlidae > Copadichromis > Copadichromis virginalis. Next base: position 23,119,740 of record NC_140624.1, read on the forward strand.
GGGAGTTTTGCCTTTAAATCACTAATGAAACTGCATAGTTTCCATTTTGAAGATGAAACTTTAATTTTAGGTTAGTTTACTGACCACATCCTAATCTATTCAGGAATACATCATGCATTCACAGTATCAGACTTTGTCCAGGGGACAATAATAAAGTCCCGTCTTAGTTTCATTTCCTGATATATTTGAGTGAAAATGTCCTTCTTGTTTTTACTCATTGTTTTTTAACCTTCAAAAATAGTCCAGACAGCACACAAAAATAAGGTTTGCTATTCTCACACTTTCTATATTTCTGTAAATAAATACAGAAATCGATTTGGAAGTTGTGTCAAAGGTTGCTTGCATGTTTTAGCCAACAGCTGGACAGCTAATAGATTGCTTTGTTATTTAAGGACTATACAAGTCTGACCACTACTCTACTGAAACTATTCTATTTAATGTATTTCATGTGCTTAATGTCTTCAAATGCATTACTTTTGCCTTAATTTGACCAAATAAGTGCATCCACACGCCGTCCCTTTTCACAGAAAGTGTCTCTGCTGTATTTTCTGTCATCTCCTGCCATACCTTATACACGCTCCATCGTTGCCAAACCACCCAAGCCGCAGCTGATGAGGTCATTTATGCAGCTAGTACCGGTCCCTGAAAGCTTTGCTTAATCTGATATCATTGGCAGCAAGATACTTAACCAGCTCCATTTCTGGCCACACTATTTTGGGGTGCTCACCATCCAACAATGCTGTCTTGTCTCAGCCTTCGTGGATCCTTAGATCTACTCGTAAAGCTAAATTATTCTCAGTTTATACCTTTGAAGTCTGTAGAAAGCTTGTTCTTGTGATGCCATTTCCAAAGAGCTGTATGGCGGTTGGTTTATTGCGCGTGGTGGAATGGCATAAGCAATATAGAAAAAGAGAAGGAGCCACCAAAACACGTCAGCGCATGAGGCAAAGATAGCCCATTTACTTTTATGTTAAGTAGAGTGTGTTCTAGTTGTGGTCTGGCTACTGAATTATGTTGGAAGTGGAGGAAATGAACAATCCATCTTTGGATTTCGACTAAAGCAAACTGAAAAAAAGTCATGTTATTGACACAGAAAATAAATAATGCAGTGTAAGAATGCTATGCAATAATTTATTAAACATAATTTGTTTCACAACCCAAAATGAGCAACAGCAGCTGTGAATGATATTTAAGATTAACCCACGTATCCGGCCACACATCTTCACATTCTGTCTTTCTCCATTAAATATGTATTACATGGGCTTGGGCCTCTGACCTTGGCTCAGGAAAAAGCTTGCATCATTTCATGTTGAAATAAAAAGAGAGACTGTCCGCAAATCTAGCATGCTAATTACACATTCACTTTCATCTGTTAGAAAATCACACAGATCTGTCCTTAATGTGGCTGTTGGGTTTCTTTTGATGGAGGGGGAAAGTACTGTACTGTATTAAAATATAAATAAAATAAGATAACATCTGTCAGGAGCCCCATATTATTAATATCCACTTGTTCTTACCTGTTTTGATGCAAGCGCTGTTCTTGTTTAATTGAGAAGACATCTGAAACGGGAGGTGGGGAGGATAAATAACGAGCTTCATGAATGATGAATGGTTAATGATCTATATCTATTTCAATCTTTAATAAAAAATATACAAAAAAGCAGCGTCTTTAAGGGACACACTCAGACACACGTAGTAACTCTCACTTCTTGTGTTTATTCATTTTTTGGCTTTCAGAAATTCTCCAGACAGCATGATGAAAGTGGGGATTTTATTTTTGGATTGGTGCATTGGCACATACAGTATCTCTTAAAGGAAAGGTTAGCCAGTTTCAAAAGAGGCTATTACAATTTCCTCTGTCAGGATGCAGGAGGAAGGTTAGGCTTGTTATCCCCATCCCCCCACATCTGTGTGTTAATAAATTCTACTCTTAAAAAATAAAAATCCACAATTTCATTGTACATGTACAATGACAAAGGGCTATTCTACTCTGTCCTAAAGAGCAGTCTACCCAAATAGCATTGTCACTACCTTGTTGGTGCCATCTTTCAATTCTCTGATGTCAAAAGCAATTTTGTTTTTTTTGTTTTTTTTGCTGCAACAAACAAAATTAAGTTGCATGAGTGCATTTTAAAGGGAGAGAAAAACAGAAAATAAAAGCATTAGAGATCTGAAGGGTGGAAGATAGAGATAACATGAGATATTATAAGAAGATAGAAGATAGAAGGGATGCTCTGCTGGAAGGACGTTATACTTCTATGAATTGAACTGAAGCCCCAGCCATCATTTTGCTATCCTATCACTTTAAAAAAAAAAATCACAAAACTACACACAACAATATGATAAAACTATGACGTCTATAATAAAAGCAAGAACAAGAAACTAACCACAAATTGTGTGCATTTACCTCTTTTATTGTAAATGTACCTAAGCTTCTAGCCAGAGCAACCCACATATATGTAGCCAGTATGACAGATGGACCTAAATGACTTCATCCACTGGCTTTAGGCAATTTGATGCCTCAAAGTTACTGTTTTGTACTACAAATATGTTAGTTTTTGAAGCCAGATACAATATTTGGTCAAGAAGGTAAAGGCATTAGCCAGTGCTAGCAAGCCTGGTTAGCAAGCTAGGTGTGCTGCACAAACACATGCTAGCTAAATAGTACTAAGTAACAGCCAAACAAAACACACAATTTCACCAACCAAGACTTTCAGCATAGGCTGTACCACAAAGCAAAGAGTATTTTTATTGTGTATCAGCTAATTTAATAAAAATGTCACAAAAGCACAAAGATGCAGTTCAGTGAGTTCAGTTAACAATTTAACATGGTTAAATTACTTTGTCTTGTTTTAATTTATTCTCTTTTATTTTATTTACGTTGGTGTTACCTGTGCTTAGAGGTCTGTTGGCTGCTGATTTAATCATAATAAAGTGAGCAAAAAGACGGGCTTTGGAATGCAGCACACCTAAACACAGGAAGTGGAAATCCACAGACACACACACACAGGCCGTGTCCCAATTAAGAGACTGCACGCGTGAAGTACGCGCACTACGCGTACTACGTACGGTGCGTACTATAAGTACGAGAAGTGAGAGGCTTGTGAAATGGGACGGTATACGCATCGTCGCGCTGTTATACTAACCGCGAGACACGTTACATACAGCTTTGTTTGACAGAAATGAAGGAGAAAAATGTTCTGTTGGTCATTCATTTTTGTCATGACATCACTTTGATTAGTTGAGTATCTGAGGCTGAGACCACAGGACTGTAAAACATGATTGTTGGGCTTCATTTCTGTGCTGAACAGTCATTTAAGATTAGTTAGTAAATAACAATTAGTTAATGTTGTTCATGAGACTAAAGTCAACTCACTGTGGCAATGTAAATATAATATGGCCAATATTATACTATTGTCAGATTATTATGATATATATATCTATATATATATATATATAGATATATATATATATATATATATATATATATATATATATATATACACACACACACATCTTATTAGGGAAATTCCACATACATAAATGTAAATTTCAAAACTCAACCCCATCATTTAATTTGTTTTTGATTGAAATTGAATATTACTTTAACTCTCTTAAATTAACTTCCAATAAAAAAAGGTTTATCATTGATTGAAATTCGTTCAGAAATGTTTAACGAATGAGCTGTCACAACTTTCAAATACAAAGTTATTATGAAGTCTGTCACATTCCCCCCTTTCTTCTTTTTTATCCTTTATTTATTTATCCTTCTTATTTCATTGTACTGTATATTGTTACTCTTATTTGCCTTGTATGTCTACTGTACAAACTGAACTGGAATGACTGACTCTTCGCTTTATGGTTTCAATTAAGTTTGGAAAAAAAAAAAAACAACCTCTTCAGCCGCTCCCGTCTGCCGTATTTTGCGGCAAAATTATCCACACCCACCGCCGCGCAATGAATTGTGGGATATATGGAACCATGAAGCGTGTCACTACCCGATCCGTACCGGAAACCCGATCGGTACCCCGCATGCGCGAAAGGTTTCTACTTCCGGTCGTAGCGTTTTACGATAGTTACAGGTCAGAGTATCTGTTAAGATGTTAAGAATAACAAGTATATCTTAAAATGTTTGCAATAATGAAGCATTTCAGTACAATGTAGACAAAAACGATTGTTTAAATGTCCCGGGCAGTCGAAAAGGAGGCAGAGCTGTTGAGAAATGCTAGGAGCTAACTGGGCGCTAACCGTATCATTCAAATATATTGAATGTCGCAATGTTGGCAAAGAGAGGAAGTGACGTAAGATTTGCGCATGCGGGGTACCGATCAGGTTTCCGGTACAGGTCGGGTAGTGACAAAGCGTGCACCGGACCACGCTTGATATTTGGGGAAATCGACAGCGCATTTGGAGTGTGCATTTGAAGTACACTTCGAATTGGGACAGCCGTCATCGCGTGGCGGTGACGTAACCGCACTTAAAATGCGTACTTCAAGCGTGCAGTCTCTTAATTGGGACACAGCCACAGCCACAGACACTGAGCTGGATTTGGTTCATGACCAGAGATGGGCAGTAACGCGTTACGGTAATCTGATTACTTTTTTCGAGTAACGAGTAAAGTAAGGGATTACTATTGCAAAAACGGTAATTAGATTACCGTTACTTTCCCGTAGGAACGCTGCATTACTGCGTTACTAAAACCGTGATTTTTTGCGAGAATGTCTCACGACAGTGACGTAACCAAGTGCGCCATTAGTGACAACAGCTGTGTGCAGATCAACAATGGATCACATATCGATTGTGGGAGAGAGTGTGAGCGTGCAGCGTTTAAAACTTGGAAGTACTGACCTTACTTTGAGTTTGATTCCATAAAAAGTGACAAAAACATTACCGTCCATCGTGCGTGGGAAGAAAACGTCTTTTTACAGCAAAAAAACCCCCTAAACTTCCAAGCAAGCACCGAGTGCACAACGACGTAATGGGAAACTCACAGAGAAACTCGCGGATTCTTCAACTGACCGCGGCACACCTGCACCAGGGTAAACCTCCCCCTACCGCAGTCCTGCTTTACAGGTGAAAATAGAGCAACAGGACCGTTGAGTCTTTGACTTTATTTATATTCTGCAGTGTTTTACATGCATGTATTTGAAAGAGTGAGTGTAAACACAAAAAATATTTTATTTTATGTGCTGGAATGTGCAGAAAATAGGTTTAAATGTTAAACTAATTTATTCAATTCAGAGAATGTTGCATATAATTAAATTTTTGCTTGATGCATAAAGTTAAGATTAAAACTGATAAAACAAGTTAAAAAAAAGAGACTTTTCCATTTGATTACATTTTGTATGATGGATTATGCAGAAAAAGTAGAATTGGGCTGAAGGATCTATCGTTTTTGTCATGGTTGGCTGTGTGGCAGGCGGGCAAGCAGGAGTGGTGGATCCAAAATGCAGGACTCAGACACAGAAGTTCAACTTAAAGCGCAGCTTTAATGCTGGAAAACCTCTTACTAACTAAACTCACCAAAAGACAAACAAAAACGCTGGTGGACTAAAACACTGAAGCACAAAACACTGAACTGGAAACAAAACACTGGCAACACGGAGGCAAAACACACACAGCTTGTTGAGGGTACGACGCAACACTGACTCAGAGAAACACAGGGACTAAATACACTGGGAAGTAACGAGGAGAATGAGACACAGAAGGAGAGCACAGCTGGGGGAAATTAGAACTGACGAGACAAGCAAAGCAGGACACATTCACATAAGACACGGACCTTCAAAGTAAAACAGGAAGGATCACACAGAGACGCGAACTTGACACAGTGGAGACAGCAACTAAGAAACACAGAGACATAAACCATAAGGCAGAGGACTCTAAGAACCGAGAGACACAGAGGGGAAATCAAACATGCAGACACAGACTTACACAGAACAGAGGGGACATAGAGAAACATGAAGGGCAAGGGATCGAAACTAGAAACTCACACCAAGTACAATAATACAAAAATCACAAAGAACTAAAACGCTGGGTCAGGAGACCCAGGACCCTGACAGTTTTATCACCTCTTCAGGTTGTAAATCATGTTTTTAAAAAGTAACCAAGTAACTAAGTAATTAATTACTTTTGAAAATAAGTGATCAGTAAAGTAACGGGATTACTTTTTACGGAAGTAATCAGCAATTAGTTACTGATTACTTTTTTCACGTAACTTGACCAACACTGTTCATGACACAGGGAATTTTATTAATGTAGCACATTTCAATACATAAAAACTCAAAGTCCTCAGTACAAAAAAAGAAGACATAAAAACAATTAATGGTTCAATGGTAAGCTAAAGTAGCTGTAAGACTTACTATAGGGTTTTTTTTCTCTGTAGTTAGTTAATATGTTAATATTTAAGTCCCTTACATGTACATTTTGGTTTCATCAGCTACTGTACCATTTAGTTTAAACTTTGTTTTGTTTTGTTGAGGTTGCAGAATTTCTTATTTGACTTTTTGGTTTGTGGATTTTTTTTGAAGGTGTAAATTTTGTTTTGGAAAATAGCCTGTTCCTTACCTCTGAGGATGTTCTAGTCTTTTTTTTTTAAGGCTGTTCACTTATGTAATGGTCAAAACCCTATTTTGTCTGAAAACCTGTCTCTTAGAAACTGACCTGTCCTGCAATGCAGTAGAATAAATGTAATATAGGAGTGGGTTAATCATTAAATTCTTAATATACTATTATTGTGTCAATATTCACAGTCTAACAAATCCAACAGCTCTGTTTTATACAGTACATGTGTGAAAATACTTGTACACACACCTGTATAAACCAACAGTCACACATGACCAGATGTCCCCTCCAAGAGGTCATACTCAATCAACAAACCATTCTTAATTTTTAACCAGATAAGTCATTTTAGGGGACAGGATGTTACAGTAGATAAGGCAAAGTTTACTTTTCTGTTTGTGGAAAAGTTTCGGGAATCAGCTGGCAACTGTCTAACTTGGCACGCTGTCATCTAATTGTGTTTTTAATTGGAAAACGTTGATTTAAAGCACATCAAAAAGCAATTCAAATGAGTACCAAAATCTAAATAAAGTAAATTTAAAAAGCTATGGTAGCTTATTTATTTATATAAACTTTGTTAGCATAGCTACCAGAGTTTTTATGGAAGTTAAAAAAATAAATAAATCTTGCTCTTGAAAATATAAATACCCAAGAGAAGAAGAGCGCCTGCTGCCAAGCTAAAACTGTGTCAAACAAACTCTGCCTTGTTAGACATATAAAAACTAAAGGCGATGGATTCTGAGGCTGTTACATGATATGCTCCGTCATAACTGTGGACACAGACAGTTACACAAACGTGGCCTGGCGGTTTGCTACTGTCTGCAGTTATGGGCAGCGATACAGTAAAAACAAATACAGTTCTGTTGCCTGGTCGTCTGTAGGAGAAACAATCTCTCCACAAATTCTCAGAGGTGTTGGATAGAAAGAGGACAGAAGGATCTCCTGTGTGGGGGTGTGTGTATCGGGGTGTGTGGGTTTGGGTGGAATGGAAGACCTAAGTGGAGAGAGCGTGCTGTGGTGGCTTGTAAATGCTGAATGGAGCTCACAGGACCAAAGAGAGGAACGCATGTACTTATATTTGTTCATGTACTTATATGTATTTCTAATGTTGTGGGGGCATTAGTCTGTTTGCAGGGAGACATTGCTGAGATTCAACTACATTCAGTTTTAGGGAACATAGATCGTGGATTCTAGGTCAGTTAGCTTTAGGGTTCCAGCCAATGAATGTAAGTGGGTGTAGTAATCATTTGCTGAAGCACAGCTGAGTGTATTAAAAACTGTAAGGGTGACATCAGGTTTCTGTGTTTTTTTAAAGACAGAATGAAAAACAAAATCAATAATCAAAGTATGTTTCATGTGTGTGCGTATAACCACAGGAACATGCAGCTACTGTATTTGATTGTCTATGCAGTGTGTAAATGAAATACTTTGTAAAGTTTGAGAGTTAAGACATAAAGTGATAAAGTATATATTTAGGCTGCTTCTCAGGATTAAGGATAGGTTTTCTCACAGATATGACCCCTTATCATGCTACAGTTTTGAAAGGCGGGTCTCTGATGGGGTTTTTTTTGTCATTAAAGATTTAATTTCAAGTGTGTGGCAAGAACCAGTAAACATACATGGAAAAAAGGACTCAGACTTGTAAGTGTTTTGGGGGATAGAAAATGCACTCAGCAGTTTTATTCAGCCTCAAAAGTGTTTGAACAGCACCAATGGGGGTGGAAAGCAGCACATTTAATCAGGGTACTTTGTAACTTAAGAAATAATAACAAAATAAGGGTTTCTGTTCCATGCTTCCTCCAGAATTACAGTAAATGCCTCGAAGTCTGATTAGGAAACAGTTTGAAACAAACTTTCAATCACTCTTGAAAATCATACTGTAATCGTGAACAAAGCATATTTCACACCCATGTTGATCTAAGAAGGAGTCTGATGAGCAAAAATGCAGTTATGACTTTACACTGACTAAGTCACTAGAAACTTAGAAGAGCATACTATCAGAGAGAGGACTACTCAAGTCATGGAAACGGGCAGTTAGTGAGTTGAGTGTTATTTTCACATACAGTGCAACAACAGCACTGCTGTACTCTGACGTCACTGGCTGCTTCACAATAACAGTGTACTGGACAGCAAACATTGCTGTAACAGTGTTTGCTGTCCAGTCCATGCTGCCTGTACAGAGATTCATGGGGTCAGGAGGAACAAGGCTTCCAGTATGTAAGCCAAACTTGAGTCTGAATTTTCTGAACTATACCTTTGTTTAAATATGAATTAAAAGACCATGGTGTACATATGTACAAATGTTTATCTCAAAAGTTATTTCACTTCTTATATCTGCTTGGGACTGATGAACTTTTGATTGGAATCAATCTGTGTTTGTGTCTCTCTTGCAAACCAAAGGCACATTGTCTCCAGAGAGATGGTACACTGCTAATTAGTCATTTCAGTCAGAGTAAAACTAAAAATGGACTTTTTCTCAACTTTATGGCAAATGTGTTTCACCGCTCACATACTTGTAAGTATGAAAATATAGCTAAGTTTTATGTTCCTCCAGTGAATAGCCCTATATTCTTTTTAACTTAAACATACTGCCATGAGAAAGAAAAGACTTATATCGACTTTATTTTTTTTCTTTCAAATGACAAAAAAAAAAAGCAAAAAACAAAACAAGTTTTCCTCTGTGTGCAGAGAATTCAGTTCTGAATTCAATTCTGTGTCGCAATACACCTCATGCCTATTTAAGTCCTCGGTTCAGGTTGTGTCAGTTCCTTGTCCCCCTGTCAAGTTGTCACGTCTCCTTCCTTATGTTATATGTGCTCCTTAGTCTGTATTTGCATTTCAGTTGCTTTCTCCAGCTTAGTTCTGCTCTTTATTTTGTTCTGTCAACCTTCAACCTACAATAAAGCAGTTGTCCATTAAGTCAGTCTGCCAAGTCCTGCATTTTGGGCCCTCTCTCTGCCTGTCACACACCTAACATGACACATAGTCTGAGACCAACACAGAACCAGCTTTATGAGAAAATGTTACACCATAGTAGTTTGTAAAACTGCAATTTAAACAACTGAGTCAACTTGCACTTTGCTGTCAGCAGTTAACATTAGCTCTATTTCTCAGGTGCTTGCAATAAGAATTGCTCACTGATGTATGTGTATATGTGTGTGTGTGTGTGTGTGTGTGTGTGTGTGTGTGTGTGTGTGTGTGTGTGTGTGTGTGTGTGCGTGCGTGTGTGTGTGTGCGTGTGTGTGTGTGTGTATACATGAATTTAATAAAATTAATAGTTTCAATGAGGGTCCTCTTGAGTTTGGAGGTACAAACATGTTTGCTTATACATTATGTGTTTGCACACACGATGTTCAAGGCAGTTTCTCGCTGCCGGAGTTTCTCCAGTCCCTGAAGACCAGTGCTGTCTTTCTTTCATTCTCTCTCTTCCTCTCTCTCTCTCTCTCTCTCACACACACACACACACGCGCGCGCGCGCACACACACAGATTCACTCAAATGCATAAATACAGACATAATAAAAACACCCTTTGAAACTAGACTGTAGCTGCTCAAATTTTAATCACCACATTTCATTAATTCATTCCTTTTTCCAGAAGCATGCTGGTCTCCATCCAGTGATTTTGGTGAAAGAAAAAGATTCAAAATGTTAATTTTCTTCTGATGAAAATTAACTTTTGTCTATCTTTTACTTTTACTGTGGAAAATAAATTACAGCACTGAATATGCTGAACATTTTATCAAGGCCACAGGTCTTAAGAAAAAAAAGGAGCTTTTTGAGCCTTGGCTTGGTGTATTTATTTGAGAGTCAGTTACGACCCACACAGGGACCTCCTGCTGTCCCACCTGGCACGCACAAATTAAGGCACACTCAGGCAACAACTGAACAAAAACACAGTGATCCACCAATCATTTTGTAGAACACAAAAGAAAAAAAGGGTTTTGTTTCACCTTGAAGGCCGGTGAAAAAAAAGTTTGCTTGACAGTACATGCTGCCTCATGTTCTTTGATCCTTGCTATTGCACCTAAGAAGCCTCTTTTTTTTCATTTAGCTGAATTTTGAATGGTGCAATGGAAAGTTTCTTTCACTAAAAAATACTACATCAAAAGTGGTCGGCGAGTGGAAAGTTCTCTTTGTCCTATTAAGCGGCAAAAAAATAGGGAAAAACTACAATGTGTTTTACATGGGATGGAATTTTTTTCTAAAACTCAACTGAAGCTTTTGAGTAACTCAACTGAAGCAATTCTGTTCATAATTTCCTAGGTGTAGCCAAGTGGCAGAAGGCTTCTGCTTGGGTGGTCAGTGCCCACTCTGGGTTGGAACTGTGGGGGATACTTAAACTTGAGTTCAAGTATCTCAGGGTCTTGTTCACGAGTCAATTTATAACTTTTTTTTGTTTGTTTTGTTTAGAAACATCAGACGCAGCTCATCAACTCTTAATGTTTACTTCAATTTTTTTGTTGTGCATTTTTTGTGTCAAATTTTTCACAAAATTTAAACACTTTAGGTGTATATATACATTCAACGACACATTTGCATCCAAAAAAGTTGTAATTTCATATTTTTTTTGCAACAGGTTTGAAGTCTAAAGGCTTTTAGTCTTTTCTTCTTTAGATTCTATTTAAACTATTATGAAAAGTTCAGAATTTGACACAACTGTCATTTGTGCCTCAGACAGACTTCCTTTACATACATGTAGTGGTACCCCTATGTTTAGGATCGCAAATCCTGGTGTATGTCCCCTCACCCCCAAACAGTTGTGGTAGATGGCTGTCCCTCCTAGAGACTGGTTCTGCTGGAGGTTTATTCCTGTTAAAAGGGAGTTTTTCTTTACTACTGTCACCAATTGCTTGCCCATAGGGGATCTTCTGTTGGGCTTTTCTCTATGTTATTGTAGGGTTTTTACCATGCATACTAAGGCACCTTAAGGTAAGATTTGTTGTGATTTGATGCTACATAAATTAAATGTAATTGAACTGGACTGAATTAAAATGTATATTAGGGATCACTCAGATTTTATTTAAAGACATTTTTTCTGATGGGACTCTGCCTCCCAAAGTACCCCTAAATAAAGCAACCACGATTCATCACTGTAAAGACTGATTAATGGATTACTGTGAAATCAATAACGTGCAGATCCAAGTGTTTGCTCATGTAAAACTCTTAAATTCATAATCACAAAACCAACAAAAACAGACGCTGACATACAAAATGTTTTTAGTGGTGAATTACCTTCTGACAAAGTACTTATAACAAAAAGAAAGAGAAGAAAATGCCATTTGCCCACGCGTGATTTGTTTTCATTGCATAACATTTATTCTTGCATTCATTCTGCAGTTTCAAGACACAGAAGAAAATTATGAAAGGGAGCTTCTGCACTGCACACATTCTTGGACATTTTTATGGCATTAAGCTTTTACCCTCCACTGCCTTTGGCCAAAAGTTGCAACCACAAGTGCAGATATTAATTACTCTCAGCGTTGTGGTTGTATTTTAGCAATTAAAATCCCACTGGGTCCTCAAAAGAGGCCAACTGGGGAGTTATCAGTAAACAGGAATATTACTCTTTAATTGGCTGTCCAACAGTGATGGCACTTAAGTCATAATTAGTCGTTATACTCTGAGGTCTATATGTGCTGCAAGATGATACTAATGTGGGATCGTGTGTGTCTCTGTGTGCGTGCGTGTATCGTTGCAGAAATGTTAGCAGTGCATTGACTGAGATAAATAAACAGATACTAATGGTTTTTGCTGATTTAGGTTTTTCTAATGAGCTCATTCAACCAAAGGAATGGTGTAAAACTAGTCTGAAAGTACAAGTCTCTCAACGGCAGCTTGTTTTACTCTGGAAGAGTCATGGAAAGAATGTAGAACTAAAGCTAAAAGTCTGTTGCTGCTGGAAAATTGCAAGTGATGTGAAATTACGTCTCTTGAGTTTAAAAAAAAAAAAAGGTGAATACAGTATCTGTGCTGTCAACAGCAACAACTTAATGTCCACAACATTTTATTGAGACACTTAGTAAAACATTTGGGAAAAGGAAGCCTGTGTAAACCAGACAGCAAATGTGACCACAATTAGAAACACTACAGGTCGATCTGTTGAAAGCTAAATACATTTTTTCTTTCATTGATGCAGCAGAACAGTATGCAAATAACACGCCCTAATAAAGCTGCTAAAAGTACACTTCTAGAGTTACTTTCAGCTGCTCTCTTATTCCTACGATGTGTCCTAAGATGCAGGTTGCACTAAAAACTCATTTTAGTTTTTACACCAGTTGCCCTTCCTAAAGCAACCCTAAAGGGATTTTTGTCTCTGCCCAGGACTGAACCACTGATCTTTTGCTTTACAGGTAAACTGAGCCAAGCATGTTTGTTGGGAAATAGAGATGCAGTGTAGTTGCTGCTCTTGTGCTGTCAATTTTATTATTTCCAAAGCCTTATTAAAAAGCACCTACTGCTATAGTAATCTTACAATTATTTAAAAAAAACACATGGCATTTCATGTTATAGATGGAGACCTTGGGTCTTAGATAGCCTAAGATACAGTTTGTCTAACAACAGAAACAAGATTTCACATTTCTTTATATGCATCTTGAAAATATGCAGACTTGCATCATTTTAATCCCTTGACCAAAAGAAATTATCTACAAAGTTTGGACACATTATTTCTTCCTAATTTGTGAGTTTTGGAGAAGTGAAGTTCTATCAACTTCTGAAAGCATTTTTTTAAAGAAGGAGAAATTTCAATCATTGTTTGCTGAAATAAAAAGAGGAAGACAGAGAAAAAGTTTTCCAAGCAAAAGATGTGACACATAAAATATTCAGGTCTCACGGGAGCCAGAGAGAAGTGTCTTCTTGCATTAGAAGTCCTCTGATCCTTTTCCTTCCCCAAATGCCAGGTGTATATATAGCTATAGTTTGGAAAAGTGTTTAGCATAGTACAAGTGGGGGTACAAATATTTCCATTCCCATTTTTGATGAAAATAGAGATGGATGGTTTGCTGATTTTTTTATTTGTTAATTACCCCCTTAAAAATGTTCAAATTGCTACTGAAAGAAAACAAAAGAATGGCAACAACATACACAGACTACTGAAGATGATGTAGAGGGAGGAAAGTGAAAGTTCAAGAGCTAAGAAACTGAGAAAAACTCTACAAGCTACAATACTTGGTCTCATGATCATGGTCAAACCAAAACAATATCAAAAGAACCTGTGTTTTTTAGGCTGTCTGCTTAGTCCTCCTCTTTATTCATACATATTTCATCAGGTTTCAACAAAGCAAGGCAGGAGCATATTCTATCACAAAAGCCTGTGAACACAGTCCCACGTGTATGCTGGACAACACACATGCGCACACACAAAGCAACTCAATTGTCTCAGTGCTGAGTTGGAGTGTTACAAGTCCAGGCTCAGCATTAGTGCCCTTAGGTGAAAAAGAAGCTACAGTGAAAGCAAGAAGACCCTCAATTGTCTCTCCAAGGAGAGGAAGGCTTATGAAAAAAGCTGAGTGTTTTTTTTATCAAAGGGATGGCAATACAAAGGACACATTTTGCAGATCGACACTCAGACATCTTTTTTCCTATTACTTGGTGTATTTCCCAATCATTAGTGAAAATTTAATGTTTAACTCTTCAATAATAGGGAGGTGTTAGGTCCTTTTTAATGCTATTGTAAATGAATGAATTCTCAAACTTTTGATGACAAGTTTTTCCAACTTGGGAAAAATTCTCTCTCAAAGAGAGACAGCATCACACACTGTTAGAGGTCTGCCTCACCACCACATATTTCAAATACAACAAAGGTTTCTACAGGCAAAAACATGGCTGTCACCTATTGTAGCCAACCTTTACATGGAAGAAGTGGAAAGAAAGGCTCCTGGCTCTTTTAAAGGGAGAGTACCCAGCCACTGGTACAGATATGTAGATGACACCTGAGTGATCAGGACCCTACACCACCAGGCAGAACATGTTCCCTCTAAGCCTGAAGGGGAAAAGAAGGAACACACACATGTAAAGGAAGCGCTTAAGACATGCGGTTATCCTAATTGGGCTTTCATCGAGTCAGCAAAGATGCACAGAAAAGAAGACCAGACACCAGCGAGGGAGGATAAGAAGGACAGACACAACAACATTGTCATCCCTTATGTAGCCAGTGTATCAGAAAAACTCAGGAGAGTTTTCTCCAAGCACGACATCCCGGTGTATTTCAGACCCAGCAACACGCTCAGACAGAAACTGGTTCATCCCAAAGACAAAACTCCTAAACACAAAATTAACAATGTGGTGTATGCTGTACAGTGCAGCGAGGAATGCTCAGACCTCTACATTGGAGAGACCAAACAGCCACTTGATAAATGCATGGCACAACATAGAAGAGCCACCTCCATAGGACAAGACTCAGCTGTCCATCTGCATCTTAAGGATAAAGGTCACTCTTTCGAGGATGCCAATGTTCACATTTTGGACAGAGAGGACAGATGGTTTGAAAGAGGAGTGAAAGAAGCCATCTATGTCCACTGTGAGCGACCATCTTTGAACAGAGGCGGTGGTTTACGACACCAACTGTCTGCCATCTATAATCCAGTTTTGAGATCCCTTCCCAGACGCCCACTCACATCCTGGGCCATCTGACCTCAGGAAATCACATGAGAGGATGGGGCCAGGTTTCACAATGAGCTCACCTGAAACCTTGGCTGATTGTGACCCCACCCAGGATCATTAGGGGGTCCATTGTCCCTCTCGGTGGACAGGGCTTAAATCTGGGACTCTCCACCATTTGACCCTAGAACTGAAGAAGCTTCTCGGATGAGAGGTGAAACGTCTTCAAGCAATTTAAAGAAGTCCAGACGCTTTTCTTTCCAAGCTCCTTAGACTCTCTCTCAGAGAACTCGGTGGTGCACCGAGGACCAATAGGTAAATCTTTTCGATCCACCATCACTTAGTCTCGTCACTTTGGTGTTTCCCTGTGAGCCTCATTCAAAAGCTTTTCACATATCTGGTGTTTTGTTTTTTGCCTATTTAGCAACAATAGGCAGTACTGTAGTAAAATAGTACTGACATGCCCCTTTTAATTAATTGGCTACATTGTTAGCAGTTACTTACTTGCCCAAGCAGTGTGATAGATTTCTTTCAGGTACGTTTGTGTGGTCTGGTGCGTAAAAGTCTAATATTTACCTTCTTTCAGATCCGCATTTGCTCTCTACCAACTACAGGGGAAATATCTGGTTTGCTAAATAGTCCACAAAGTTTGCGAGCTATCTGTTGTGTTGAGCTGCAGTTTGTTGCTGAGCAGGCGGCGTTAGTGCTTACAGACTTTTGAATGAAAACACCTTGGAATATAATACACTGGATAAACACCTTAAATCCAGGGGTGACATTTGTCTGTAGGTTCTTTAGAAAAGCTTTTATTATTGTTATAAATATATTTATTAAACCTGCTTTATGATTTAAATACACAGTAAACCGTGTCTTCAATAATAGGCTATTAACCAGACATTTGTTTGTATTTATTGTTTAGTGATTTCATTTTCTATAATGATAGATATTATAAATACAGAGCACTCTTAACAGCCCTAAAATTCACAACATCTTGCTCTTGACCTCAGTAAAATGTGATGAAAAGACAGACTGTGGTGCTTCACAACTTATTCTGCTGTTCTGAACTACTGGGTTAAAGCATTTCTCTCTTTCTGTGTGGTATACACTCTTGTGCTACCATGTACTGTCATAGCACATAACAGGCACTGACCAAAGACAATTTATTTCTTTGTAACAAAACAGAAGATTTTACAGCATTCAATAAGCGACAGCATTCAAAAATACCAAAATGACCTTCACTAAGGCACTGGCTAAAGCATCTTTTTGGCATCTTTTAACTAAGACACAATGAAGATAGGAGAATTGGGTTCCTTTACATTGCCTGTCTGGGAGCTTTGAAAGATAAATTAACCATGACTGTTAGCGGTTAACCCGTTTCTTAATTAATTAATGGACTTTTTTTTTCTCTCTGTTAGTTACATGTGTAATTATCACCATAATCCTCAATTAACAATGACCTTGTATTCACTGAGTTGATCAAAAACTCCTCTGTCTGACAGCTCCAGCTTGGTCAAGATTGGCTCATGTAACAGGACAATGATGCCAAGCGCTGCAACAAATCAGCAACAGGATGGCTCAAAAAGGAATGGCTCAAGGCCTTGCAGTGACCCAAAGTCCAGACCTCGACCCAAATTAGTCAACTGGACCAGCACAGATGCTGCAGGACCGGATGCGCTGTCTACGCCGGCTCTCTCTTACCCTTTACCCGCCCTGTTGCTTGTCTCGTGTTTCTATGCTGTATTGATAGTCATGTGCTTTTGTGCTGAGGTGTTTTTTCTTTTATCGAACTGTTCTCCCACTAGGAGCTCAGTCTGAGTGGAGTTTTTTTTCTCCTCCTCTTACCTCATGTAGTGTATTTTCGTTGTTTTTTTCCTATCAGCCTACCTTCTGACATGTCTGCCCAATGTGATGTTTGTGTAAAGTTGGTCAGAAGGTTCCTTTGTGAGTGCGCATGCGCCATTAGCGTGCTGCCTGCTGTAACCCCTAATTTCCCTCGGGATGAATAAAGTATTCTGATTCTGATTAAATACTGTGGGAGGGACCTTAAGCAAGCTGTGTATAAACAAATGCCTATAGACCAAAACTCCTCCACAATGATTTGACAGACCGATAAGCTCATATTTCAGTCATCCTTTAAGTTATTGCTGCTAGAGTTGTTTCCTATTAAACTAAGCTATTAAATTACAGGGCTGCTTAGTTTACTTAGAAAAACTTTCTTTTTCACATGACTGTAACAAAAGCAAACAAAAACATACACGACAGTGGTAATAATTTACTTACTTAGTTATTTTAAAAAATGGTTGCTCACTGAAAAAGTTTATTATTTGAAGAAGATGAGGATAAAATAAACCAAAACTAAATCTCAGTTCTTAAATGATAGACATTTCAGATTGACAGTTTTCTCTGAAACCTTTTATAGAGTCAAAACGCTTCAGAAACAATGTAAAAAAAATTGCACAGTGGTCAAATTTAAAGCATTTCATTGCATTTTTTTTTCAAAACGTTTCATCTACTTATACAAATACTTACTGTTATGATTAATGAAATAATGAAATTCTCTGTAGAATAACATGAAATAATGACCCACGTTTTCCTAAAACAACATACATGTTTGTTGCATTTAATCTGAAAACTGAGTTGCACTATGCAACACATTTATACACATTTATATGTCCTCTGCATCTATTCAGCTATTTCCTATTAACTGAACGAGAAATTTAGACTCAAACAAAGCTGTAGTCATGAAACAGATACACTCCTTCAGAACACGCGTGGTTTTGTACTGACAATGAGAGTTCTTCACGCTCGGTGATTTGGTGTGCAGGGGATCATACAAAGCTCTCCTCCATGTTGGAACACAGCAGGAAAGAGTCAACTAGACGTGGTTTGATCAGCTGCTGGTGGTCGGCTGCCTCGATGCTGTCTGGACAGCCTGCTGCCAGCCTCCTCAAAGCAGCCTGAAGACATGCACAGTAAGCGTGTTAGCAAACACACGTACCACACAGACATTCATGTTATCATATCTCATCATTGTGCTGCACATATACAGTAAATATGCAATCATGCATACAGGCAACTGCACATGAATAATATGGCTTGACAACCAAAAAGAAACTTATGCATCCTTACAGTTTCAGCAAGAAACTGTAATGAAAATACCAAATTCCATCCTATAACCTTTACTGGGCTAGAAGTTCTTTAAAATCACCCTGTTTTTTGTTTTTCCCAGTGTCTCGCTTTATTTGAAGAGCGTACAAGTTTTACACGTGATGCCTCTAATCCATTCAGCCACGAGAGCCTCCAACATTTATGTTGAAAATTACAAATGATCTGTCAAAGCTCGGCGTCTTTTGAAGGCAAAACTTCAACATCTACAAACGCGCTACTTAACCCTTGGCCAAAAGGATAAGATGGAATCGCATTAATTTGAATAGACTGAGTGTGGTTACAGTAAAGAAGAAGGCATTTCTCAGCGCAGCGAGGCAGCCCAATTAAGCTCCTGACCATTATGTGCTTCAAATCCCCTCATCAGCCCCAAGATCTGCTCTCAATAATTATGGTCAGAATGATAATGTATGAGCAGAGATATTATTCATGATATGTACATATTTAAACACGCAGCGTCTGAAATGGTGCTTTCTCAGCGTGGCTTGGAGAGGATAAGGTTGATATATTTTCCGCTTTTTAAAAATTGCCTTTTAAATGTAATTAAATAGGACAATATTAGGAGCACTGATTGTGGGCCTGTGGTGTATTGCACTTACTTTTACCGCTGAAAATGTATAGTATATTAGGAGTCAAATTTAAATAGGCAGTTTGTGAGTTTGAATGATGTATTTGTATTCAGTACACAGAATAATTTACACATATGTAAAGGTTTGTATGTGCACTCACAAATAAAAACACACGGTTTACACCTACCAGGCAAGCCACCAGCACAGAGTCACTGTTATTTCTCTCAGTAGGGGAGCGACACAGCTCAATAAGGCGAGGAACAGCTAAAGACAACAGAGGAACATTTCAGTTAGCAGCTTGTCCAACTCTTTGATGTCAAACAGAGCAACTGTAGCTGTGTGTTGTAGACTTCTGGGTAAAAGTCTTTTTTAGCATTCTGTGATCAATAAATTGAATACCACCCCTTTAAAAAAGAAGAGAGATTCAGTCGCTCTGTCACTTCTGATACAGACTATGAAACATGTAACTTTTTCAAATTCAGATTAAAGGATTCAGCAAAATCAGCTATGCAGAATAACATATGTACAACCAATACTCTTAAATTATTTCCCTCTGGTCTATCAGGCATTTTTTTAAAGAGTATTGATTATGAGGATTTGATATCCAACTAATATCTTTATGTGGCCAAAATCATTTTTACTTATGTCAGTCAAAACCAGCTGATCATCTGATTACGGTAGTGGCTTTACGTTGCAAAATAAACCTCTCTGAGGCAACTGTTGTGAATTGGCGCAATGTAAAATAGATTTTATTGAATTGCATAAATGCATATGTTTGTATTAAGATGGTTGCATAAATATACAAAAAAAAAACAAAAAACAGACTTTTTTTTCCGTTTTAAAAGCTACAAAACTGATAAAACGGAAACAAAATACTTTCCATTTTCCTACTGTCTGTCTGTGACCCTCTAGTGGCCACCGACAGACTTACAGCACTTATGTGTGCGTGTGTGTGTTTTATATATTAGTTTACTTATGCCAGATGTGTGGATTGGACGTGTGTGTCTTTTGGAACATTTAACAATTTTTTTAATTAAATACACATATCACCTTGTACAAAATGCATTTCATTTACTTCTTTTGTACATTTTGTACAATGCGATATTTAATAAGTAAGATAATTGTTAAGTGTTCCAAAAGACACAAAGCCTCACTACCTTTAAGCTGGATAGCTGTTTGGGCCACATCAGGGTCTCTGCTCAGTCGGGCCAGTGTGACGGCAGCTTTCTGCTGGACACGCTCACAGGCAGCGCCCTCTGATGGACTGGAAGAGGATGGTTTTTCTCCCAGCAACAGTAGCAGTCTTTCTATACCTTGAATATATAATATTCAGCACAGATTAGCCAGGCAGGAAAATAACACATAGGAACCAGCAAAATGTAAAATGTAATATAAGAGCAGGAACAAAACAACACATTTAGAGAGACTTGAGAGTTTCCAGACAAAAAGTTACACAAGAGTCAAGGTTTCAAGTGAAAAAGAAAGAAGCAAAACTTTCTACACATGCCTGTGAGAAAGGATATAGAAAAAGTGCAGTTAGTATAATAAAGAAAAAAATTACTGAAGGCAGTCAGTCAGCCCTTCAGCCAGTTATTGTTAAATAATATTTCAAAATTATTCTGAAAAATAAGTTATAAGGCTAACACCCTAAGGGCAATGCTATAATTCAAAGGCCAAAACTCATAAAGTGACATTGAGAGATAATAAATCTAAATCATTTTTAGCTGCTTAATATATGATAAAAATGTTTTGTTACAAAAACAATCAGATTTTTTTTTCACTGAGGTGCTCGTATGAAAAATAAAATCAAACTGGCCTTAATGAGCAGAAAAAGAGACTGAAACTGCCAACCTTCGATAGTGTGAGACTGAGACAGTGACTCAGACACATCTATCTATCTCACTCTTTTATAGTGTAAGAAGTACAGAGCCAGTGGAATACGTTAAACAGAAAAAGGAAAAGAGTTTGAAAAAATACAAATGGGAATGATGAAAGGATTACAAAATGATACAAAACACATATTATCTCTATGTAACTCTATTTAACAAATAATACCTCTTTATTAAAAATATATATTTTTTTATGTTCAATGTCTGATGTTTTCAGCTCTTCTAAGCTAGTTCACAGAAATTAAAGTGATGCTGCCCTCCTGAGGAATAAAAAAGAATTACACTGAAGCGTCTCACTTTTACTTTCATCTAGTCAGCAGTTTGGTAGTTTCCACTACCATTAATTTAATTTAAAGTTTTATATTCATTTTGGAGGTTTAGTGGAGTATTAAGTTTAAAGGAGTTCCTAATATTTGAACCCTCTTAGGGACAAGAGGTGGGCGAAACAAATGTGTAAGAATGCTCCAGTCCAGTACAACAACACTAACCACCAGTATAAATTATCACCTTTTTGAAAACATTAGCAAAAACTGAAAATGTAGAGGCTTCATTAAAGGAGAGTTTATTTCAGAGCTGCTGTAATAGAGTGCATTAGATTTTACAGGTGTACCTAATGAAGAGGCCCGTGAGTGTATTACCTTGATTAAACTGCAGTGTAGCCAGGGAAAAAAATCCCAAATATGGGTAAAAAGGAATAAAAAGCTATAGTTAGAAAACAGACTACCTTGTTCTTGCAGGACTTCAGATGCGCATTGCTCTAAGACAGACAGGTTTGCCAAGATTGTCACCACCTACGATTTAAACAAAAACAAAATGATTAAAGGTCTGGCAAAGAACTATAGTTGAGAGCACTGCTTAAAAACAGGTTGATTTTTGCATTATTGTTAGTAATAGTGTAATTATATAGTATGTTTGCTTTTATGTGACACTTAGGGTAAGAAAAACATTGCATACATGTGTGTGAATGTGAGAGTGAATGAATAGTGGCATTGTAAAGCGCTTTGGGTGCCTTGAAAAGCGCTATATAAATCCAATCCATTATTATTATTATTATTATTATTATTATTATTATTATGTGACACTTAGAGTAAGAAAAACATTGCATACATGGAAACATGTACCTGGTCTTTGGAGTAGGGTGTGTCAACTCTCTGGCGGTCTTTGCAGGCCTGAAGTAAGATGTGGATGGCATTAAGCTGCAGGAGGATCTCACAGGCCATGCTGTCGAAGAAGGTGATATTGGCCAAGGCAGCCGACGCCAGGAGGAACACTTCCCCACAGGATGCGGTCTCACACAACTCTGAGAGAAAAAAAAGACGTAACGTACCAAACTGCAGGGGTATTATTAATACACCGTAACATCCAAAATGCAAGTAAAGCAAACCACAAAATATACGACTGATCCCCTCTCTTGTTTAGAGTTTTATAGAGGTTTAAAAGAAATTCAGTAAGGTAGTAAAGTTTAGCCTCGTGCTAAAACAATCACGTACTCATAATTTTCTATGAAATCAAAACAACTTTTTCCTCCTATAAATCAGTGGTCAGGGTGAGGTCATCACCACTGCGTCCACTCACTGATGAGCGCCGTGACAATGTCGTGCATGCTCTCCAGGAAGCTGGCGAGGTGCTGAGTGGATGTGTGGTGAGGCGAAGTGATCTGAGCTACAACAGCTGCCGCTTCAGCTCTGGCTGCCTCCACGCTGCTGTCATCAGTCAAGATGTCTGCCAGGCACAGGATCCCGTCCACCTATTAGACATACAGCAGGGACTGTTTTACTGCTGCAGTGGAAACACGCGGTCATATTCTTTTCATACTCACTTATTTGTCTTATTTCTTTTATTCCAAAATTGCGCGCAAACAGAAATATAGCTGCTCGGCGAATGGGGAAACTATGTACATGTACTTTATTTCACTGTGAGACAAGAGGTTTTAACTGATGGTTTATCGTCACATGATATACAGTGGCCTGCGTCATCTTTGGTCTCACACGTTAGCACGTTAACCTTGATCGTAAACAGCTTAGACTAACAAAATGTAAAGGATATGGATTCATTACTAACATTTCATTAAAGGTTCTATTTATTAGAATTTGGTTCAGGATCAGGCACTGGCAAAACAACACAGATGCGAGGAAAACTCAAACATGTTGAATCCTCAATGTGGTTCTTAAAACCCATTTCTGATTCCTAAGCTGAAGAGCTTCAACTAACAACACATTTGCAGTGGCTGTCCAGACGGACAGTGACGTTTCCATGGTATCAGCTTGACTAAAGCCAGCACCTCTCCCCATAAAGCCATCAATATTTTAAAAACACCACTTCCTTTTAATGGCCAACTACTAGAGTTAATGTGCTGCTGCAAAACTTGTATATCTGACTGGCATCGACCCAGAGTGTGTGCATCATCGGTGAGGAAGTAAGGGAGGAACTCAGAGTTATAGGAGAGAAGGAAGTACTCATCCCTATAAACAAAACTTTTCTTGTGGGCATGAGGTCATGTATTGATTTAATGTATGCTCCAATGAATTTGTGTTTGCTTATTTGTTTGTACGTGGCTGTAAGACTGTAGAGGAACGAGGAAATAAAGAGGTAGGACAGGTTTCTATCCACTTGGGGGCAGTGTTGATCAGTTCATGCAAACATTGCTACTGATGTTAGCGGCTACTCCGCAAATCTCTGCAGTAGTTTTGAACAAATTTTTCATATCTGTAAGAGTTGAAAGTCAGAGGATACTGTGAAAAAAGTCAGAACTACAAGTTAAACGTTTTAATCATACTTGAATTTATGCACGGGAAAACTGCAGTATTCTAAACATCAGCTACTTTAGAGTTTGCAGTCATTTTTCAATCATAGCTTTTGTTGCCATTCATGATAAAACAAATTTGCTCGCTGTCACTCCTGAAAACAGTTTACACAAGTTTGCAGACGGATATCTCGAGTGGAGCACTCAGCCAGCCACACCTGTCAGTCATACCTGCTGACGAGCATCAACGCACCAAGCTTCACAGGGCAATTCCCTATTTTTGTTTCTGTGGACGTCAGCAGCACTGTGCCAGCGCGACCTACTGACGTGGAACAATCTACTCTCTACACCTCCGTTCATCGACTGCTCCCCTGTCCCCTCTTCCCTAACTCCTCCTCCTCGCTAAAATAGGATGATCCCCAGCTCCTCGTCTATCAGACCAGAGGATGTGTCTCATTTATCATCAGGATCAATGACAAATAACTTTCCTTCTTTACTAGGAATATTAAAAGAAATAGTTTAAGACACCTGCTCACAGTTTGAAGTGTTTCTGTGGTAGATCCCTGCTGTGACTGAGATCACGGAAAGGACATACTGTAGAACCGAGAGAATTTCATAAGGTCTTGGTGCTGCAATAGCCAACTTCGTGCTAAATCTCCTGGTACAACCCTACACACTGAAAAAAAAGATTCTTTACCATCAATAAAGATGAAGGAATACTTTCAAGTAAAATGCAAGTGAAATAAAAGTGTTATTTATTGAAATAATGTATCACTAAGGAAATATGCTTGGTATAA